>NC_088241.1:5884315-5929315 GCF_036934945.1 Oncorhynchus masou masou | reverse complement strand
TGTGTGTGTGTGTGTGTAGCTGTCATTGTGTGTGTGTAGCTGTCATTGTGTGCGTGTTTGTGTGTGTATCTGTCATTGTGTGCGTGTTTGTGTGTGTATCTGTCATTGTGTGCGTGTGTGTGTGTATCTGTCATTGTGTGCGTGTTTGTGTGTGTATCTGTCATTGTGTGCGTGTTTGTGTGTGTATCTGTCATTGTGTGCGTGTTTGTGTGTGTATCTGTCATTGTGTGCGTGTGTGACGGTCCTTGGACATGGTGGTCTGAGTGCTCTGCTGCGGTGAACACCTCTCACGTCCTCTGACCCTATTTAGATAACCTTTTCACCAACCTTTGTACCACCTCCAAAGGTTGACAAGAGGTGTGTGTGAGTGTGCGCGTGCGTGTGCGTGCGTCTGTGGGTGTGTTTGAGAGAATGCATGTGTACAGGGAGACAGTAATAGAGAGAGGGAATAGAGGAGACGTGGAGAGACAGGGGAGATGTTTAAACAGATAAAAGGCTTCCTGTGTTCTCACTTGTCTGGAAGAGCACAGATCTACTCTCAGACACAGGCGTGAAGTCGGAGACGGGTGGGAAGAGAGAGAGAGAGAGAGGGAGAGAGAGAGAGAGAGAGAGAGAGGGAGAGAGAGAGAGAGAGCGAGAGAGAGGGAGAGAGAGAGAGAGCGAGAGAGAGAGAAAGAGAATGATAGATGAGAAAGAGAGAGATGGAGAAAGAGGGACAAAGAGGGAGAGCGAGAGAATTTGGTAGTGGAAAAGAGAAAAGACAGAGGGCAGAGGAGAGAGGAGGAGAGGAGCAGAGAGGGGGAGAAAGGAAGAGAGATGAGCAGAGAGGAAGAAAGAGGAGGAGAGAAGAGGAAAGAGGAGGAGGGAGGAGGAGAGAGGAGGAGAGAGGAGCAGAGAGGAGCAGAAAGGAGGAGAGATGAGCAGAGAGGAGGGAGAGGATGATTGAGTCCGTTAGAGAGATGGAGAGATGATAAGGAAGGTGGGGTAGTTATAGTGGGAAAGGAGGGTGGTATGTGAGACACAGAAAGAGAGAAAGAGAGAGAGAGAAGAAGTACTGGTAGAGGAGTGGAGAGAAAAGGGAATTGTTCCATGCATCTTTCATGTCTCTGGCACACATTACCAGATGTGTTCTATAGGGCTGTGACACGGAATACGACTTCACTACAAAACTTCCCCCCCTGTTTCTATTGCCAACAATAACCCACACGTTATATTTGCCTTCCCAGCATGTCTTTACATTACCACTGACTATACTGAGGGAAGGAGGAGGCCTGCATGTCTTTACATTACCACTCACTATACTGAGGGAAGGAGGAGGCCCACATGTCTTTACATTACCACTCACTATACTGAGGGAAGGAGGAGGCCTGCATGTCTTTACATTACCACTCACTATACTGAGGGAAGGAGGAGGCCCACATGTCTTTACATTACCACTCACTATACTGAGGGAAGGAGGAGGCCTGCATGTCTTTACATTACCACTCACTATACTGAGGGAAGGAGGAGGCCTGCATGTCTTTACATTACCACTCACTATACTGAGGGAAGGAGGAGGCCTGCATGTCTTTACATTACCACTCACTATACTGAGGGAAGGAGGAGGCCTGCATGTCTTTACATTACCACTCACTATACTGAGGGAAGGAGGAGGCCTGCAGGTCTTTACATTACCACTCACTATACTGAGGGAAGGAGGAGGCCTGCATGTCTTTACCTTACCACTCACTATACTGAGGGAAGGAGGAGGCCTGCATGTCTTTACATTACCACTCACTATACTGAGGGAAGGAGGAGGCCCGCATGTCTTTACATTACCACTCACTATACTGAGGGAAGGAGGAGGCCTGCATGTCTTTACATTACCACTCACTATACCGAGGGAAGGAGGAGGCCCGCATGTCTTTACATTACCACTCACTATACCGAGGGAAGGAGGAGGCCCGCATGTCTTTACATTACCACTCACTATACTGAGGGAAGGAGGAAGAGGCCCGCATGTCTTTACATTACCACTCACTATACTGAGGGAAGGAGGAGGCCTGCATGTCTTTACATTACCACTCACTATACTGAGGGAAGGAGGAGGCCCGCATGTATTTACATTACCACTCACTATACTGAGGGAAGGAGGAGGCCCGCATGTCTTTACATTACCACTCACTATACTGAGGAAAGGAGGAGGCCCTCATGTCGTTACATTACCACTCACTATACTGAGGGAAGGAGGAGGCCTGCATGTCTTTACCTTACCACTCACTATACTGAGGGAAGGAGGAGGCCCACATGTCTTTACATTACCACTCACTATACTGAGGGAAGGAGGAGGCCCGCATGTCTATACATTACCACTCACTATACTGAGGGAAGGAGGAGGCCTGCATGTCTTTACATTACCACTCTATATACTGAGGGAAGGAGGAGTTGCGCATGTCTTTACATTACCACTCACTATACTGAGGGAAGGAGGAGGCCCGCTTGTCTTTACATTACCACTCACTATACTGAGGAAAGGAGGAGGCCCTCATGTCGTTACACTACCACTCACTATACTGAGGGAAGGAGGAGGCCCTCATGTCTTTACATTACCACTCACTATACTGAGGGAAGGAGGAGGCCCGCATGTCTTTACATTACCACTCACTATACTGAGGAAAGGAGGAGGCCCTCATGTCGTTACACTACCACTCACTATACTGAGGGAAGGAGGAGGCCCGCATGTCTTTACATTACCACTCTATATACTGAGGGAAGGAGGAGGCCTACATGTCTTTACATTACCACTCACTATACTGAGGAAAGGAGGAGGCCCTCATGTCGTTACATTACCACTCACTATACCGAGGGAAGGAGGAGGCCTGCATGTCTTTACCTTACCACTCACTATACTGAGGAAAGGAGGAGGCCCTCATGTCGTTACATTACCACTCACTATACCGAGGGAAGGAGGAGGCCTGCATGTCTTTACATTACCACTCACTATACTGAGGGAAGGAGGAGGCCCACATATATTTACACTACCACTCACTATACTGAGGGGAGGAGGAGGCCCACATGTCTTTACATTACCACTCACTATACTGAGGGAAGGAGGAGGCCTGCAGGTCTTTACATTACCACTCACTATACTGAGGGAAGGAGGAGGCCCGCATGTCTTTACATTACCACTCACTATACTGAGGGAAGGAGGAGGCCCGCAAGTCTTTACATTACCACTCACTATAGGGAAGGAGGATGAGGCCTGCATGTCTTTACATTACCACTCTATATACTGAGGGAAGGAGGAGTTGCGCATGTCTTTACATTACCACTCACTATACTGAGGGAAGGAGGAGGCCTGCATGTCTTTACATTACCACTCTATATACTGAGGGAAGGAGGAGTTGCGCATGTCTTTACATTACCACTCACTATACTGAGGGAAGGATGAGGCCTGCATGTCTTTACATTACCACTCACTATACTGAGGGAAGGAGGAGGCCTGCATGTCTTTACATTACCACTCACTATACTGAGGGAAGGAGGAGGCCCACATGTCTTTACATTACCACTCACTATACTGAGGGAAGGAGGAGTTGCGCATGTCTTTACATTACCACTCACTATACTGAGGGAAGGAGGAGGCCTACATGTCTTTACATTACCACTCACTATACTGAGGGAAGGAGGAGTTGCGCATGTCTTTACATTACCACTCACTATACTGAGGGAAGGAGGAGGCCTACATGTCTTTACATTACCACTCACTATACTGAGGGAAGGAGGAGGCCCGCATGTCTTTACATTACCACTCACTATACTGAGGGAAGGAGGAGGCCTACATGTCTTTACATTACCACTCACTATACTGAGGGAAGGAGGAGGCCTGCATGTCTTTACATTACCACTCACTATACTGAGGGAAGGAGGAGGCCCACATGTCTTTACATTACTACTCACTATACTGAGGGAAGGAGGAGGCCCGCATGTCTTTACATTACCACTCACTATACTGAGGGAAGGAGGAGGCCCACATGTCTTTACATTACCACTCACTATACTGAGGGAAGGAGGAAGGAAGGGAGAGGGAGGGAGGGTGAGGAACAGGGAGGAAGAGAGGATGTAGAAAGGAAAAAGGGATGGGATTGAAATGATGGCAGAGAAAAAGAGACGGACACAATGAAAAAAAGAGAGAAAGATCGAGATCATAAAGAACCAAAAGATAATAATAAGCAGAAAACAAAGGGAGAGAGAGAGCGAGTTGGATGGATGGTTGGCAGCGAAGTGAATAATTTGCTGTTGACATAGTACTTGGTATTTAGATCACTGACCCAATTTCTCCTTCACTCTCTCTCTCTCTCGTGCTCATTCTCTCTTGCTCCCAGCATTCAAATCTGACACACACACACACACACACACACACACACACACACACACACACACACACACACACACACACACACACACACACACACACACACACACACACACACACACACACACACACACACTTGTCAGAGCGCAGATGCAGCTACACACAGGAGACATGAATACACATGGTTCCATGAGCAAATATCTTGTTCCCTTCTGTCTCTATCCTCACCTCCCTCTATCCCGTCTGTCTCTCTCTATCCTCTCCATCCCTCTCTCCTGTCTGTCTGTCTCTCTCTATCCTCTCCTCCCTCTCTCCCTTCTGTCTCTCTCTATTTTCTCATCCCTCTCTCCCGTCTGTCTCCCCCTATTCTCTCCTCCCTCTCTCCCGTCTGTCTCTCTCTATTTTCTCATCCCTCTCTCCCGTCTGTCTCCCCCTATTCTCTCCTCCCTCTCTCCCGTCTGTCTCTCTCTTTTTTCTCCTCCCTCTCTTCCGTCTGTCTCTCTATCCCCACCTCCCTCTCTCCCATCTGTCTCTCTCTCTCTATCCTCTCCCTCTCTCCCGTCTGTTTATCTCTATCCTCTCCTCCCTCTCTCCCGTCTGTCTCTCTATCCTCTACTCCCTCTCTCCCGTCTGTCTTTCTATCCTCTCCTCCCTCTCTCCCATCTATCTCTCTATCTATCCTATCCTCCCTCTCTCCCTTCTGTCTCTCTCTGTCCTCTCCTCCCTCTCTCCCGTCTGTCTCTCTCCGTCCTCTCCTCCCTCTCTCCGTCCTCTCCTCCCTCTCTCCCGTCTGTCTCTCTATCCTCTCCTCCCTCTCTCCCATCTGTATCTCTCCGTCCTCTCCTCCCTCTCTCCCGTCTGTCTCTCTATCCTCTCCTCCCTCTCTCCCATCTGTTTCTCTCTATCCACTCCTCCCTCTCTCCCGTCTGTCTCTCTCTATCCTCTCCTCCCTCTCTCCCTTCTGTCTCTCTCTATCCTCTACTTCCTCTCTCCCGTCTCTCTCTCTATCTTCTCCATCCCTCTCTCCCTTCTGTCTCTCTCTATCCTCTCCTCCCTCTCTAACCTTCTGTTTTCTATCCTCTCCTCCCTCTCTCCCGTCTGTCTCTCTATCCTCACCTCCCTCTCTCCCGTCTGTCTCTCTATCCTCTCCTCCCTCTCTCCCATCTGTCTCTCTATCCTCACCTCCCTCTCTCCCGTCTGTCTCTCTCTATCCTCTCCTCCCTCTCTTCCTTCTGTCTCTCTATCCTCTCCTCCCTCTCTCCTTTCTGTCTCTCTATCCTCTCCAACCCTCTCTCCCGTCTGTCTCTCTCTATCCTCTCCTCCCTCTCTCCTCTCTCTCTCTCTATCCTCTCCTCCCTCCCTCCCTCTCTCCCTTCTGTCTTTCTATCCTCTCCTCCCTCTCTCCCGTCTGTCGATCTCTATCCTCTCCATCCCTCTCTCCCGTCTGTCTCTCTCTATCCTCTCCTCCCTCTCTCCTCCTCTCTCTCTCTCTATCCTCTCCTCCCTCCCTCTCTCCCTTCTGTCTTTCTATCCTCTCCTCCCCCTCTCCCGTCTGTCTCTCTCTATCCTCTCCTCCCCCTCTCCCGTCTGTCTCTCTCTATCCTCACCTCCCTCTCTCCCTTCTGTCTATCTCTTTCCTCTCCTCCCTCTCTCCCATCTGTCTCTCTATCCTCTCCTCCCTCTCTCCCATCTGTCTCTCTATCCTCTCCCTCTCTCCTGTCTGTCTCTCTATCCCTCCAACCCTCTCTCTGTCTCTCTCTATCCTCTCCTCCCTCTCTTCCTTCTGTCTCTCTATCCTCTCCTACCTCTCTCCTGTCTGTCTCTCTATCCTCTCCAACCCTCTCTCCCGTCTGTCTCTCTCTATCCTCTCCTCCCTCCCTCCTCCCTCTCTCTCTATCCTCTCCTCCCTCCCTCTCTCCCTTCTGTCTTTCTATCCTCTCCTCCCTTTCTCCCGTCTGTCTCTCTCTATTCTCTCCTCCCTCTCTCACGTCTGTCTCTCTCTATCCTCTCCTCCCTCTCTCCTGTCTGTCTATCTCTATTCTCTCCTCCCTCTCTCTCTCTATCCACTCCTCCCTCTCTCCCTCTATCCACTCCTCCCTCTCTCCCTTCTGCCGTTCTACCCTCTCCTCCCTCTCTCCCGTCTGTCTCTCTCTATCCTCTCCTCCCTCTCTCCCGTCTGTGTCTCTCTATCCTCTCCTCCCTCTCTCCCTTCTGTCTCTCTCTATCCTCTCCTCCCTCTCTCCCTTCTGTCTATCTCTATCAGCTCCTCCCTCTCACCCGGTTGTCTCTCTATCCTCTCCTCCCTCTCTCCCATCTGTTTCTCTCTATCCTCTCCTCCCTCTCTCCCGTCTGTCTCTCTCTATCCTCTCCTCCCTCTCTCCCTTCTGTCTCTCTCTATCCTCTCCTCCCTCTCTCCCGTCTCTCTATCCTCTCCTCCCTCTCTCCCTTCTGTCTCTCTCTATCCTCTCCATCCCTCTCTCCCTTCGGTCTCTCTCTATCCTCTCCTCCCTCTCTGCCTTCTGTCTATCTCTATCCTCTCCTCCCTCTCTCCCTTCTGTTTTCTATCCTCTCCTCCCTCTCTCCCTTCTGTCTATCTCTATCCTCACCTCCCTCTCTCCTGTCTGTCTCTCTATCCTCTCCCCCCTCTCTCCTGTCTGTCTCTCTATCCTCTCCATCCCTCTCTCCCGTCTCCTCTCCATCCCTCTCTCCCTCTGTCTCTCTCTCTCCTCTATCTCTATCCTCTCCTCCCTCCCTCTCTCCCTTCTGCCTTTCTATCCTCTCCTCCCTCTCTCCCGTCTGTCTATCTCTTTCCTCTCCTCCCTCTCTCCCATCTGTCTCTCTATCCTCTCCTCCCTCTCTCCTGTCTGTCTCTCTATCCTCTCCAACCCTCTCTCCCGTCTGTCTCTCTCTATCCTCTCCAACCCTCTCTCCCGTCTGTCTCTCTCTATCCTCTCCTCTCTCTCTCCTCCCTCTCTCTCTATCCTCTCCTCCCTCCCTCCCTCTCTCCCTTCTGTCTTTCTATCCTCTCCTCCCTCTCTCCCGTCTGTCTCTCTCTATCCTCTCCTCCCTCTCTCACTTCTGTCTCTCTCTATCCTCTCCTCCCTCTCTCTCTATCCACTCCTCCCTCTCTCCCTTCTGCCGTTCTACCCTCTCCTCCCTCTCTCCCGTCTGTCTATCTCTATACTCTCCTCCCTCTCTCCCATCTGTCTCTCTCTATCCTCTCCTCCCTCTCTCCCGTCTGTCTTTCTCTATCCTCTCCATCCCTCTCTCCCGTCTGTCTGTCTATCCTCTCCTCCCCTCTCTCCCCTGTCTGTCTCTCTATCCTCTCCTCCCTCTCTCCCTTCTGTCTCTCCCTATCCTCTCCTCCCTCTCTCCCTTCTGTCTATCTCTATCAGCTCCTCCCTCTCACCCGGTTGTCTCTCTATCCTCTCCTCCCTCTCTCCCGTCTGTCTCTCTCTATCCTCTCCTCCCTCTCTCCCTTCTGTCTCTCTCTATCCTCTCCTCCCTCTCTCCCATCTCTCTATCCTCTCCTCCCTCTCTCCCTTCTGTCTCTCTCTATCCTCTCCTCCCTCTCTGCCTTCTGTCTATCTCTATCCTCTCCTCCCTCTCTCCCTTCTGTTTTCTATCCTCTCCCCCCTCTCTCCCTTCTGTCTATCTCTATCCTCACCTCCCTCTCTCCTGTCTGTCTCTCTATCCTCTCCCCCCTCTCTGCTGTCTGTCTCTCTATCCTCTCCATCCCTCTCTCCGGTCTGTCTCTCTCTATCCTCTCCTCCCTCTCTCCCATCTGTCTATCTCTATCCTCTCCATCCCTCTCTCCCGGCTGTTTCTCTCTATCCTCTCCTCCCTCTCTCCTGTCTGTCTCTCTCTATCCTCTCCTCCCTCTCTCCCATCTGTATCTCTCCGTCCTCTCCTCCCTCTCTCCCGTCTGTCTCTCTATCCTCTCCTCCCTCTCTCCCATCTGTTTCTCTCTATCCACTCCTCCCTCTCTCCCGTCTGTCTCTCTCTATCCTCTCCTCCCTCTCTCCCTTCTGTCTCTCTCTATCCTCTACTTCCTCTCTCCCGTCTCTCTCTCTATCTTCTCCATCCCTCTCTCCCTTCTGTCTCTCTCTATCCTCTCCTCCCTCTCTCCCATCTGTCTCTCTATCCTCACCTCCCTCTCTCCCGTCTGTCTCTCTCTATCCTCTCCTCCCTCTCTTCCTTCTGTCTCTATCCTCTCCTCCCTCTCTCCTTTCTGTCTCTCTATCCTCTCCAACCCTCTCTCCCGTCTGTCTCTCTCTATCCTCTCCTCCCTCTCTCCCTGTCTCTCTCTATCCTCCTCCTCCCTCCCTCCCTCTCTCCCTTCTGTCTTTCTATCCTCTCCTCCCTCTCTCCCGTCTGTCGATCTCTATCCTCTCCATCCCTCTCTCCCGTCTGTCTCTCTCTATCCTCTCCTCCCTCTCTCCTCCTTCTCTCTCTCTATCCTCTCCTCCCTCCCTCTCTCCCTTCTGTCTCTCTCTATCCTCTCCTCCCTCTCTCCCTTCTGTCTATCTCTATCAGCTCCTCCCTCTCACCCGGTTGTCTCTCTATCCTCTCCTCCCTCTCTCCCATCTGTTTCTCTCTATCCTCTCCTCCCTCTCTCCTGTCTGTCTCTCTCTATCCTCTCCTCCCTCTCTCCCTTCTGTCTCTCTCTATCCTCTCCTCCCTCTCTCCCGTCTCTCTATCCTCTCCTCCCTCTCTCCCTTCTGTCTCTCTCTATCCTCTCCATCCCTCTCTCCCTTCGGTCTCTCTCTATCCTCTCCTCGCTCTCTGCCTTCTGTCTATCTCTATCCTCTCCTCCCTCTCTCCCTTCTGTTTTCTATCCTCTCCTCCCTCTCTCCCTTCTGTCTATCTCTATCCTCACCTCCCTCTCTCCTGTCTGTCTCTCTATCCTCTCCCCCTCTCTCCTGTCTGTCTCTCTATCCTCTCCATCCCTCTCTCCCGTCTGTCTCTCTCTATCCTCTCCTCCCTCTCTCCTCCCTCTCTCTCTCTATCCTCTCCTCCCTCCCTCTCTCCCTTCTGTCTTTCTATCCTCTCCTCCCTCTCTCCCGTCTGTCTATCTCTATCCTCTCCTCCCCCTCTCCCGTCTGTCTCTCTCTATCCTCACCTCCCTCTCTCCCTTCTGTCTATCTCTTTCCTCTCCTCCCTCTCTCCCATCTGTCTCTCTATCCTCTCCTCCCTCTCTCCTGTCTGTCTCTCTATCCTCTCCAACCCTCTCTCTCCTCCTCCCTCTCTCCTTTCTGTCTCTCTATCCTCTCCAACCCTCTCTCCCGTCTGTCTCCTCATCTCTCCCTCCCTCCCTCTCTATCCTCTCCTCCCTCCCTCCCTCTCTCCCTTCTGTCTTTCTATCCTCTCCTCCCTCTCTCCCGTCTGTCGATCTCTATCCTCTCCATCCCTCTCTCCCGTCTGTCTCTCTCTATCCCCCTCCTCCCTCCTCCTCCTTCTCTCTCTCTATCCTCTCCCTCCCTCCCTCTCTCCCTTCTGTCTTTCTATCCTCTCCTCCCCCTATCCCGTCTGTCTCTCTCTATCCTCTCCTCCCCCTCTCCCGTCTGTCTCTCTCTATCCTCACCTCCCTCTCTCCCTTCTGTCTATCTCTTTCCTCTCCTCCCTCTCTCCCATCTGTCTCTCTATCCTCTCCTCCCTCTCTTCCTTCTGTCTCTATCCTCTCCTCCCTCTCTCCTTTCTGTCTCTCTATCCTCTCCAACCCTCTCTCCCGTCTGTCTCTCTCTATCCTCTCCTCCATCTCTCCTCCCTCTCTCTCTCTATCCTCTCCTCCCTCCCTCCCTCTCTCCCTTCTGTCTTTCTATCCTCTCCTCCCTCTCTCCCGTCTGTCGATCTCTATCCTCTCCATCCCTCTCTCCCGTCTGTCTCTCTCTATCCTCTCCTCCCTCTCTCCTCCTCTCTCTCTCTATCCTCTCCTCCCTCCCTCTCTCCCTTCTGTCTTTCTATCCTCTCCTCCCCCTATCCCGTCTGTCTCTCTCTATCCTCTCCTCCCCCTCTCCCGTCTGTCTCTCTCTATCCTCACCTCCCTCTCTCCCTTCTGTCTATCTCTTTCCTCTCCTCCCTCTCTCCCATCTGTCTCTCTATCCTCTCCTCCATCTCTCCTGTCTGTCTCTCTATCCTCTCCAACCCTCTCTCCCGTCTGTCTCTCTCTATCCTCTCCTCCCTCTCTTCCTTCTGTCTCTCTATCCTCTCCTACCTCTCTCCTGTCTGTCTCTCTATCCTCTCCAACCCTCTCTCCCGTCTGTCTCTCTCTATCCTCTCCTCCCTCTCTCCTCCCTCTCTCTCTATCCTCTCCTCCCTCCCTCTCTCCCTTCTGTCTTTCTATCCTCTCCTCCCTCTCTCCCGTCTGTCTCTCTCTATTCTCTCCTCCCTCTCTCACTTCTGTCTCTCTCTATCCTCTCCTCCCTCTCTCCTGTCTGTCTATCTCTATTCTCTCCTCCCTCTCTCTCTCTATCCACTCCTCCCTCTCTCCCTCTATCCACTCCTCCCTCTCTCCCTTCTGCCGTTCGACCCTCTCCTCCCTCTCTCCCGTCTGTCTCTCTCTATCCTCTCCTCCCTCTCTCCCGTCTGTCTTTCTCTATCCTCTCCATCCCTCTCTCCCGTCTGTCTGTCTCTCTCTCTCTATCCTCTCCTCCCTCTCTCCCGTCTGTGTCTCTCTATCCTCTCCTCCCTCTCTCCCTTCTGTCTCTCTCTATCCTCTCCTCCCTCTCTCCCTTCTGTCTATCTCTATCAGCTCCTCCCTCTCACCCGGTTGTCTCTCTATCCTCTCCTCCCTCTCTCCCATCTGTTTCTCTCTATCCTCTCCTCCCTCTCTCCTGTCTGTCTCTCTCTATCCTCCTCTCTCCCTTCTGTCTCTCTCTATCCTCTCCTCCCTCTCTCCCGTCTCTCTATCCTCTCCTCCCTCTCTCCCTTCTGTCTCTCTCTATCCTCTCCATCCCTCTCTCCCTTCGGTCTCTCTCTATCCTCTCCTCGCTCTCTGCCTTCTGTCTATCTCTATCCCTCCTCCCTCTCTCCCTTCTGTTTTCTATCCCTCTCCTCCCTCTCTCCCTTCTGTCTATCTCTATCCTCACCTCCCTCTCTCCTGTCTGTCTCTCTATCCTCTCCCCCTCTCTCCTGTCTGTCTCTCTATCCTCTCCATCCCTCTCTCCCGTCTGTCTCTCTATCTCTCTCCCCCTCTCTCCTCCCTCTCTCTCTCTATCCTCTCCTCCCTCCCTCTCTCCCTTCTGTCTTTCTATCCTCTCCTCCCTCTCTCCCGTCTGTCTATCTCTATCCTCTCCTCCCCCTCTCCCGTCTGTCTCTCTCTATCCTCACCTCCCTCTCTCCCTTCTGTCTATCTCTTTCCTCTCCTCCCTCTCTCCCATCTGTCTCTCTATCCTCTCCTCCCTCTCTCCTGTCTGTCTCTCTATCCTCTCCAACCCTCTCTCCCGTCTGTCTCTCTCTATCCTCTCCTCCCTCTCTTCCTTCTGTCTCTCTATCCTCTCCTACCTCTCTCCTGTCTGTCTCTCTATCCTCTCCAACTCTCTCTCCCGTCTGTCTCTCTCTATCCTCTCCTCTCTCTCTCTCTCTCTCTATCCTCTCCTCCCTCCCTCTCTCCCTTCTGTCTTTCTATCCTCTCCTCCCTCTCTCCCGTATGTCTCTCTCTATCCTCTCCTCCCTCTCTCACTTCTGTCTCTCTCTATCCTCTCCTCCCTCTCTCCTGTCTGTCTATCTCTATTCTCTCCTCCCTCTCTCTCTCTATCCACTCCTCCCTCTCTCCCTTCTGCCGTTCTACCCTCTCCTCCCTCTCTCCCGTCTGTCTATCTCTATCCTCTCCTCCCTCTCTCCCATCTGTCTCTCTCTATCCTCTCCTCCCTCTCTCCCGTCTGTCTTTCTCTATCCTCTCCATCCCTCTCTCCCGTCTGTCTGTCTCTCTCTATCCTCTCCTCCCTCTCTCCCGTCTGTGTCTCTCTATCCTCTCCTCCCTCTCTCCCTTCTGTCTCTCTCTATCCTCTCCTCCCTCTCTCCCTTCTGTCTATCTCTATCAGCTCCTCCCTCTCACCCGGTTGTCTCTCTATCCTCTCCTCCCTCTCTCCCATCTGTTTCTCTCTATCCTCTCCCCCCCTCTCCCTCCTGTCTCTCTCTCTATCCTCTATCCCCCCTCTCATCCCTCCTCCCTCTCTCCCTTCTGTCTATCTCTATCCTCTCCTCCCTCTCTTCCTTCTGTCTCTATCCTCTCCTCCCTCCTCTCCCTCTATCCCTCAACCTCCTCTCTCTCCCGTCTGTCTCTCTCTATCCCGTCTCTCCTATCCCCTCCCTCTCTCCCTGTCTGTCTCTCTCTATCCTCTCCTCCCTCTCTCCCTTCTGTCTCTCTCTATCCTCTCCTCCCTCTCTCCCATCTCTCTCCCTTCTCTCTCTCTCCCCTCCCTCCCTCCTCCATCCCTCTCCCTTCTGTCTCTCTCTATCCTCTCCTCCCTCTCTCCCTTCTGTCTCTCTATCCTCTCCTCCCTCTCTCCCTTCTGTTTTTCTATCCTCTCCTCCCTCTCTCCCTTCTGTCTATCTCTATCCTCACCTCCCTCTCTCCTGTCTGTCTCTCTATCCTCTCCATCCCTCTCTCCGGTCTGTCTCTCTCTATCCTCTCCTCCCTCTCTCCCATCTGTCTATCTCTATCCTCTCCATCCCTCTCCTGTCTGTCTCTCTATCCTCTCCATCCCTCTCTCCTGTCTGTCTCTCTCTATCCTCTCCTCCCTCTCTCCCATCTGTTTCTCTCTATCCACTCCTCCCTCTCTCCCGTCTGTCTCTCTCTATCCTCTCCTCCCTCTCTCCCTTCTGTCTCTCTCTATCCTCTCCTCCCTCTCTCCCGTCTGTCTGTCTCTCTCTATCCTCTCCTCCCTCTCTGCCTTCTGTCTCTCTCTATCCTCTCCTCCCCTCTCTCCCGTCTGTCTCTCTATCTCACCTCCCTCTCTCCCGTCTGTCTCTCTCTATCCCTCTCCTCTCCCTCTCTCCCCTTCTGTCTCTATCCTCTCCTCCCTCTCTCCTTTCTGTCTCTCTATCCTCTCCCTCCCTCTCTCCCGTCTGTCTCTCTCTATCCTCTCCTCCTCTCTCCCTTCTCTCTCTCTCCTCTCCTCTCCTCCTCCCTCCCTCCTCTCTCCCTTCTCTCTTTCTATCCTCTCCTCCCTCTCTCCCGTCTGTCTATCTCTATCCTCTCCATCCCTCTCTCCCGTCTGTCTCTCTCTCTCTCTATCCTCTCCTCCCTCTCTCTCCTCTCTCTCTCTATCCTCTCCTCCCTCCCTCTCTCCCTTCTGTCTTTCTATCCTCTCCTCCCCTCTCCCGTCTGTCTCTCTCTATCCTCTCCTCCCCCTCTCCCCTGTCTCTCTCTATCCTCTCCTCCCTCTCTCCCTTCTGTCTATCTCTTTCCTCTCCTCCCTCTCTCCCATCTGTCTCTCTATCCTCTCCTCAATCTCTCCTGTCTCTCTCTATCCTCTCCAACCCTCTCCCGTCTGTCTCTCTCTATCCTCTCCTCCCTCTCTCCTTCTCTCTCTATCCCTCCTACCTCTCTCTCTATCCTCTCCAACTCTCTCCCTCTCTCTATCCTCTCCCTCTCTGTCCTCTGTCTCTCTATCCTCTCCCTCCCTCTCTCCCGTCTGTCTCTCTCTATCTCTCTCCTCCCTCTCTCACTTCTGTCTCTCTCTATCCTCTCCTCCCTCTCTCCTGTCTGTCTATCTCTATCTCTCTCCCTCCTCTCTCTATCCACTCCTCCCTCTCTCTGCCCTCTATCCCACTCCTCCCTCTCTCCCGTCTGTCTATCTCTATACTCTCCTCCCTCTCTCCCATCTGTCTCTCTCTATCCTCTCCTCCCTCTCTCCCGTCTGTCTTTCTCTATCCTCTCCATCCCTCTCTCCCGTCTGTCTGTCTCTCTCTCTCTATCCTCTCCTCCCTCTCTCCCGTCTGTGTCTCTCTATCCTCTCCTCCCTCTCTCCCTTCTGTCTCTCTCTATCCTCTCCTCCCTCTCTCCCTTCTGTCTATCTCTATCAGCTCCTCCCTCTCACCCGGTTGTCTCTCTATCCTCTCCTCCCTCTCTCCCATCTGTTTCTCTCTATCCTCTCCTCCCTCTCTCCTGTCTGTCTCTCTCTATCCTCTCCTCCCTCTCTCCCTTCTGTCTCTCTCTATCCTCTCCTCCCTCTCTCCCGTCTCTCTATCCTCTCCTCCCTCTCTCCCTTCTGTCTCTCTCTATCCTCTCCATCCCTCTCTCCCTTCTGTCTATCCTCTCCTCCCTCTCTCCCGTCTGTGTCTCTCTCTATCCTCTCCTCTCTCTGCCTTCTGTCTCTCTCTATCCTCTCCTCTGTCTCTCTGTTTTCTATCCTCTCCTCCCTCTCTCCCTTCTGTCTATCTCTATCCTCTCCCTCCCTCTCTCCTGTCTGTCTCTCTATCCTCTCATCCTCCCCTCTCCTGTCTGTCTATCTCTATCTCTCCCTCCTCTCTCCTCTCTCCTGTCTGTCTCTCTATCCTCTCCAATCCCCTCTCTCCCTTCTGTCTCTCTCTATCCTCTCCCCTGTCTCTCTATCTCTATCCTCTCCTCCCTCTCTGTCTGTCTCTCTCTATCTCTCCTCCCCTCTCTCCCTTCTGTTCTCCTCCCTCTCTCCCTGTCTGTCTCTCTCTATCCTCTCCTCCCTCTCTCCCGTCTGTCTCTCTATCCTATCCTCTCTCTCTCCTCCCTCTCCCTCTGTCTCTGTCTGTCCTCTCTCTCCCTCCTCTCCTCCCTCCCGTCTGTCTCTCTCCTCCCTCCTCCCTCTCTCCCTTCTGTCTTTCTATCCTCTCCTCCCTCTCTCCCGTCTGTCTCTCTCTATCCTCTCCTCCCTCTCTCCCGTCTGTCTCTCTCTATCCTCTCCTCCTCCCCTCTCTGTCTGTCTCTCTCTATCCTCCCGTCTCTCTCCCTCTCCTCTGTCTCTCCTGTCTGTCTCCCTCTGTCTATCCTCCTCCCCTCTGTCTCTCCCGTCTCTCTCTCTATCCTCTATCTCTCCCCTCTCCCGTCTGTCTCTCTCTATCCCTCCTCCCTCCTCCCTCTCTATCTGTCTGTCTCGCTCTATCCTCTCCTCCCTCTCTCCCGTCTGTCTATCTCTATCCTCCTCCCCTCCCTCTGTCTCCCATCTGTCTCTCCCTCTCTCCCCTGTCTCTATCTCTATTCCTCCCTCTCTCTATCCCGTCTGTCTCTCTCTCTATCCCCTCCTCCCTCTCTGCCTTCTGTCTATCTCTATCCTCTCCTCCCTCTCTCCCTTCTGTCTCTCTCAATCCTCTCCTCCCTCTCTCCTGTCTGTCTATCTATCCTCTCCTCCCTCTCTCCCGTGTGTCACTCTATCCTCTCCTCCCTCTCTCCCTTCTGTCTCTCTCTATATCCTCTCCTCCCTCTCTCCTGTCTGTCACTATATCCTCTCCTCCCTCTCTCCCATTTGTCTCTCTCTATATCCTCTCCTCCCTCTCTCCCTTCTGTCTCTCTCTATCCCTCTCTCCTCCATCTCCCCCGTCTGTGTCTCTCTATCCTTTCCTCCCTCTCTCCCGTCTGTCTCTCTCTATCCTCTCCTCCCTCTCTCCCTTCTGTCTCTCTCTATCCTCCCCTCCCTCTCCCCCGTCTGTCTATCTCTATCCTCCCCTCCCTCTCTCCCATCTGTCACTCTATCCTCCCCTCCCTCTCTCCCATCTGTCACTCTATCCTCTCCTCCCTCTCTCCCGTCTGTCACTCTATCCTCTCCTCCCTCTCTCCCGTCTGTCTCTCTATCGTCTCCTCCCTCTCTCTCGTCTGTCTATCTCTATCCTCTCCTCCCTCTCTCCCGTCTGTCTATCTCTATCCTCTCCTCCCTCTCTCCCGTCTGTCTCTCTATCCTCTCCTCCCTCTCTCCCGTCTGTCTCTCTATCCTCTCCTCCCTCTCTCCCGTCTGTCTCTCTATCCTCTCCTCCCTCTCTCCCGTCTGTCTCTCTATCCTCTCCTCCCTCTCTCCCGTCTGTCTATCTCTATCCTCTCCTCCCTCTCTCCCGTCTGTCACTCTATCCTCTCCTCCCTCTCTCCCGTCTGTCTCTCTATCGTCTCCTCCCTCTCTCCCGTCTGTCTATCTCTATCCTCTCCTCCCTCTCTCCCGTCTGTCTTTCTATCCTCTCCTCCCTCTCTCCCTTCTGTCTCTCTCTATCCTCTACTCCCCCTCTCCCTTCTGTCTCTCTCTATCCTCTCCTCCCCCTCCCCCGTCTGTCTATCTCTATCCTCTCTCCCTTCTCTCTCCATTTCTCCACTGTCTGTGACATTCTGCAGTTAGCAACGTTTGTCCAGGAAATGCATATTGAATGGTAGTACAATGTTCTAATCTGCTCCATGTCCCATTCCTGCCCTGGTATCACTCAGTCTCATATAAAAACTCCTCATGCCTTATCCAGCTCATATCAGCTCCATTACTTTACCATCATAATATCAACATGAGGTTACATGACCTGGAGAAAGATATTTCCTAGACATATTGGGCTCCCGAGTGGTGCAGCGGTCTAATGTACTGTATCTCAGTGTTAGAGTCATCACTACAGACCAGACCCTGGTTCAATTCAAGGCTGATTGGGTGGCGCACAATTGGTCCAGTGTCGTCCGGGTTTGACTGGGGTAGTAATATTTTAATATAATATTTTTTCTTAACTGACTTGACTAGTTAAATAAAGAATACATTTAAAAAGGGAAAAATAGATATAACATAAAGCAGACCAAACAGATAAGATACACTCTTAGAAAAAAGGGTTCCAAAAGGGTTCTTCGGCTGTACCCATAGGATAAGCCTTTTTGGTTTCAGGTAGAACCCTCTTTGGTTCCAGGTAGAACCCTTTTGGGTTCCATATAGAACCCTCTGTGGAAAAGGTGTTACATGGAACCACAATTCCAGTGGGTCAGAAGTGTACATACATTAAGTTGACTGTGCCTTTAAACAGCTTGGAAAATTCCAGAACATTATGTAATGGCTTTAGAAGTTTCTGATAGGCTAATTGACATAATTTGAGTCAATTGGAGGTGTACCTGTGGATGTATTTCAAGGCCTACCTTCAAACTCAGTGCCTCTTTGCCTGACATCATGGGAAAATCAAAAGAAATCAGCCAAGACCACAGATAAAGAATTGTAGACCTCCACAAGTCTGGTTCATCCTTGGGAGCAATTTACAAACACCTGAAGGTACCACGTTCCTCTGTACAAACAATAGTATGCAAGTATAAACACCATGGGACCACGCAGCCGTCATACCGCTCAGGAAGGAGACACGTTCTGTCTCCTAGAGATGAATGTATTTTGGTGTGAAAAGTGCAAATCAATCACAGAGCAACAGCAAAGGACCTTGTGAAGATGCTGGAGGAAACAGGTATAAAAGTATCTATATCCACAGTAAAACCAGTCCTATATTGACATAACCTGAAAGGCCGCTCAGCAAGGAAGAAGCCACTGCTCACAAACCGCCACTAAAAATTCAGACTATGGTTTGCAACTGCACATGGGGACAAAGATTGTACTTTTTTGGAGAAATGTCCTCTGGTCTGATGAGACAAAAATAGAACTGTTTGGCCATAATGACCATCGTTATGTTTGGAGGAAAAAGGGGGAGTCTTGCAAGCTGAAGAACACCATCCCAACCGTGAAGCACGGGGGTGGCAGCATCATGTTGTTGGGCTGCTTTGCTGCATGAGGGACTGGTGCACTTCACAAAATAGATGGCGTCATGAGATGGGGAAATTATGTGGATATATTGAAGCAAGACATCAGTCAGGAAGTTAAAGCTTGGTCGCAAATGGGTCTTCCAAATGGACAATGACCCCAAGCATACATCCAAAGTTGTGTCAAAATGGCTTACGGACAACAAAGTCAAGGTATCGGAGTGGCCAGCACAAAGCTCTGACCTCAATCCTAGAGAAAATTTGTGGGCAGAACTGAAAAAGCATGTGCGGGCAAGCAGGCCTACAAACCTGACTCAGTTACACCAGCTCTGTCAGGAGGAATGGGACAAAATACACCCAACTAATTGTGGGAAGCTTGTGGAAGGCTACCCGAAACGCTTGACCCAAGTTAAACAATTTAAAGGCAATGCTACAAAATACTAACTGAGTATGTAAACTTCTGACCCACTGGGATGTGATGAAAGAAATATATCATCATTGATAAGGGAACTGTGTTGAGGAATATATATTATCAGTGTTTAAGGGAACTGTGTTGAGGAATATATATCATCAGTGTTTAAGGGAACTGTGTTGAGGAATATATATCATCAGTGTTTAAGGGAACTGTGTTGAGGAATATATATCATCAGTGTTTAAGGGAACTGTGTTGAGGAATATATATCATCAGTGTTTAAGGGAACTGTGTTGAGGAATATATATCATCATTGTTTAAGGGAACTGTGTTGAGGAATATATATCATCATTGTTAAGGGAACTGTGTTGAGGAATATATATCATCATTGTTAAGGGAACTGTGTTGAGGAATATATATCATCATTGTTAAGGGAACTGTGTTGAGGAATATATATCATCATTGTTTAAGGGAACTGTGTTGAGGAATATATATCATCAGTGTTTAAGGGAACTGTGTTGAGGAATATATATCATCATTGTTAAGGGAACTGTGTTGAGGAATATATATCATCATTGTTAAGGGAACTGTGTTGAGGAATATATATCATCATTGTTTAAGGGAACTGTCTTAAGGAATATATATTATCAGTGTTTAAGGGAACTGTGTTGAGGAATATATATCATCATTGTTTAAGGGAACTGTGTTGAGGAATATATATCATCAGTGTTTAAGGGAACTGTGTTGAGGAATATATATCATCAGTGTTTAAGGGAACTGTGTTGAGGAATATATATTATCAGTGTTTAAGGGAACTGTGTTGAGGAATATATATCATCAGTGTTTAAGGGAACTGTGTTGAGGAATATATATCATCTGTGTTTAAGGGAACTGTGTTGAGGAATATATATCATCAGTGTTTAAGGGAACTGTGTTGAGGAATATATATCATCTGTGTTTAAGGGAACTGTGTTGAGGAATATATATCATCAGTGTTTAAGGGAACTGTGTTGAGGAATATATATCATCAGTGTTTAAGGGAACTGTGTTGAGGAATATATATCATCTGTGTTTAAGGGAACTGTGTTGAGGAATATATATCATCAGTGTTTAAGGGAACTGTGTTGAGGAATATATATCATCTGTGTTTAAGGGAACTGTGTTGAGGAATATATATCATCATTGTTTAAGGGAACTGTGTTGAGGAATATATATCATCATTGTTAAGGGAACTGTGTTGAGGAATATATATCATCTGTGTTTAAGGGAACTGTGTTGAGGAATATATATCATCAGTGTTTAAGGGAACTGTGTTGAGGAATATATATCATCTGTGTTTAAGGGAACTGTGTTGAGGAATATATATCATCTGTGTTTAAGGGAACTGTGTTGAGGAATATATATCATCATTGTTA
Organism: Oncorhynchus masou masou; assembly: GCF_036934945.1. NCBI lineage: Eukaryota > Metazoa > Chordata > Actinopteri > Salmoniformes > Salmonidae > Oncorhynchus > Oncorhynchus masou. The sequence goes on along the minus strand of NC_088241.1, from coordinate 5,909,471 downwards.
AGGGAACTCTTCTGCTTAGGAGAGCACAGAGCGCTGTTTGTATCCTGCTCTGTTCCCTGTCATCACTAGAGGATCTGAGAGGAGTTAGTGGTTCTGGTGGCTGAGCTGGTTCGAGCGTGGATGGTGCTTGTAACACCAAGCGGTTGTGGGTTTAATTCACTACTAATGAATAGCTGAACTGCAAGTCCATTTGGATTACAGCGTTTGCTGAACGAATATATCATTCATCAGTTCCGATCTTGAATGTGCCTGGAACCCCCTTAGAGCTGTACAACTGAGTTCTTGGTGTCTACACAGATATTTATACCGGAGCCTCAGAGTCAATGTAGAATAAAAACCCTCAGCGACCACGGCAACATGGCTCAGCAACCATCTCAGCTATCATTGTTTTCATCCAAACGACCAAACAGGGACAACAATGCCATGATGTCACATCCACATCATTAGTCAATGACTTGATCAACTAAACATAATCACAGAATAATTAGAACACAAAAATCCCTGTGTGGGTGGGGCTCCCACTCCTTATAATCTGTTTAGCCCCATCTGGAAGTCCAAACCACTGAGCCACAGAGTGGCGTTGGAGTGGTTTTTTCTCAGTATCAAAGTGAGACCAACTGTGTGAGTGGTGGGGAGAGCCCAGGTGTAAACCATTAGAGCATGAAGACATTTTGCACTTGACTTGGTTGTGAGCACCAGTCTTAACGAATCTGTTAGCTAGCTTGGGACTGGGAGGCCCCTGACCAGCCCTGGTCTGGTCTGTGGAGGAGAAGTGTAGCAGATAGCCCCACAGAGAACTACTGGACTGGACCTTAACCTTCAACTGTCAACAGTCCAGGGATAGCACACACACACACACACACACACACACACACACACACACACACACACACACACACACACACACACACACACACACACACACACACACACACACACACACACACACACACACACACTCTTAGAAAAGTCCAAAATGGTTATTTGGCTGTCCCCATAGGAGAACCCTTTGAAGAACCCTATTTGGTTGCCAGTAGAGCCCTTTGGTTCCAGATAGAACTATTTTGTGTTCCATGTAGGACCCTTTCCACAGAGGGTTCTACTTGGAACCAAAAAGGGTTCTCCCTGGAAACAAAAAGGGTTCTCCTATGGTGACAGCCGAAGAACCCTTCTGGAACCTGTTTATGTAAGAGTGTAGGAACAGACAAACATACAAGGACACACACACAGCACCACACAGTCTCTCCACATCTCAGTCAATACCCCTTCCCCCTCTCTCTGTGTCCTTACTTTCCTCAGACTTTCTGCTTGCTCAATTCCTTAAGTCATTAACTTGTGTCCACTTATCCCCTCTCTCCCTCCCTCTCTCTCTCCATCTCCCCCTCTCTCTTTCCCTCTCTCTCTCTCCCGCTGTGGTTTCTGTCACTTGTTCACAGACGAGTGGCCATTACATCACTATGACCTAAATGTGTCACATCCCTCCCTCCCCTCTCTCTCTCTTTCCCTCCTCCCTCTCTCAATTTTCCATGGTGTCTTTCTTGAGATTTCTCCAAAACATATCTTCCTCTTTGACCCCCACCTAGTGAAGATTGAACACTTGAACACTTTACTTCTTCAGGGGGCACACTGACCCAGACTGTGGTGTAGTGTCCATGTTCCTGTAGTAGTGTGTGTGTGTGTGTGTGTGTGTGTGTGTGTGTTCCTTTCCTCTTCTGTGCTAACATTCTGGGTCAAGTGGGGCTTGTTGAAGCAGTAGTTGAGCTCTTGGTCTGACAAGCTGTCTCTTATTCCCCTGAGTTCTGCTCCCTTCCTGCTTCTTCAGTTAAAACACCATCACCAACACAGAGACCACAAAGCCCTCATCTCCTACTTATGCTCCCAGACATAAACGTCTTTTCATTTATGAAGGATGTTGTCAACACAGTCTCATAAAACATAACCCCTCCCCCAATAAACACACACACACAGACCAGGGCCATTGTCCGTCCCTGCCCTCCTCCCCCTGTCCTCTCAGTCAAGCTGGGCCAGTGATCAGAGTGACGGCAGCAGTTCCATCCCATATTGATCCAGACAGTGACAGGAGGGGGGACAGGAGAACTGACAGGACAGGAGACAGGAGAACTGACAGGAGGGGGGACAGGAGAACTGACAGGACAGGAGACAGGAGAACTGACAGGAGGGGGGACAGGAGAACTGACAGGAGGGGGGACAGGAGAACTGACAGGAGGGGGGACAGGAGAACTGACAGGACAGGAGACAGGAGAACTGACAGGAGGGGGACAGGAGAACTGACAGGACAGGAGACAGGAGAACTGACAGGAGGGGGACAGGAGAACTGACAGGACAGGAGACAGGAGAACTGACAGGAGGGGGGACAGGAGAACTGACAGGACAGGAGACAGGAGAACTGACAGGAGGGGGGACAGGAGAACTGACAGGACAGGAGACAGGAGAACTGACAGGAGGGGGGACAGGAGAACTGACAGGAGGGGGACAGGAGAACTGACAGGAGGGGGGACAGGAGAACTGACAGTACAGGGTACAGGAGAACTGACAGGACAGGAGACAGGAGAACTGACAGGAGGGGGGACAGGAGAACTGACAGGACAGGAGACAGGAGAACTGACAGGAGGGGGGACAGGAGAACTGACAGGACGAGAGACAGGAGAACTGACAGGAGGGGGGACAGGAGAACTGACAGTACAGGGTACAGGAGAACTGACAGGACAGGAGACAGGAGAACTGACAGGAGGGGGGACAGGAGAACTGACAGGAGGGGGGACAGGAGAACTGACAGGACAGGAGACAGGAGAACTGACAGGAGGGGGGACAGGAGAACTGACAGGACGAGAGACAGGAGAACTGACAGGAGGGGGGACAGGAGAACTGACAGGACAGGAGAACTGACAGGAGGGGGACAGGAGAACTGACAGGAGGGGGACAGGAGAACTGACAGGAGTGGGGACAGGAGAACTGACAGGAGGGGGGACAGGAGAACTGACAGGACAGGAGACAGGAGAACTGACAGGAGGGGGGACAGGAGAACTGACAGGACGAGAGACAGGAGAACTGACAGGAGGGGGACAGGAGAACTGACAGGACAGGAGACAGGAGAACTGACAGGAGGGGGACAGGAGAACTGACAGGAGGGGGGACAGGAGAACTGACAGGAGGGGGACAGGAGAACTGATAGGAGGGGGACAGGAGAACTGACAGGAGGGGGGACAGGAGAACTGACAGGACAGGAGACAGGAGAACTGACAGGAGGGGGACAGGAGAACTGATAGGAGGGGGACAGGAGAACTGACAGGAGGGGGACAGGAGAACTGACAGGACAGGAGACAGGAAAACTGACAGGAGGGGGACAGGAGAACTGATAGGAGGGGGACAGGACAACTGACAGGACAGGAGACAGGAGAACTGACAGGAGGGGGACAGGAGAACTGATAGGAGGGGGACAGGAGATCTGACAGGAGGGGGGACAGGAGAACTGACAGGACAGGAGACAGGAGAACTGACAGGAGGGGGGGGACAGGAGAACTGATAGGAGGGGGACAGGAGATCTGATAGGAGGGGGACAGGAGATCTGACAGGAGGGGGGACAGGAGATCTGACAGGAGGGGGACAGGAGAACTGACAGGACAGGAGACAGGAGAACTGACAGGAGGGGGGACAGGAGAACTGATAGGAGGGGGGACAGGAGAACTGATAGGAGGGGGGACAGGAGATCTGACAGGAGGGGGACAGGAGAACTGACAGGACAGGAGACAGGAGAACTGACAGGACAGGAGACAGGAGAACTGACAGGAGGGGGGACAGGAGAACTGACAGGACAGGAGACAGGAGAACTGACAGGACAGGAGACAGGAAAACTGACAGGAGGGGGGACAGGAGAACTGATAGGAGGGGGGACAGGAGAACTGATAGGACAGGAGACAGGAGAACTGACAGGAGGGGGGACAGGAGAACTGACAGGACAGGAGACAGGAGAACTGACAGGAGGGGGACAGGAGAACTGACAGGAGGGGGACAGGAGAACTGACAGGAGGGGGACAGGAGAACTGACAGGACAGGAGACAGGAAAACTGACAGGAGGGGGAACAGGAGAACTGATAGGAGGGGGACAGGAGAACTGATAGGAGGGGCACAGGAGAACTGACACGACAAGGTACAGGAGGGGGGACAGGAGAACTGACAGGAGGGGGGACAGGAGAACTGACAGGACAGGGACAGGAGAACTGACAGGAGGGGGGACAGGAGAACTGACAGGACAGGGGACAGGAGAACTGACAGTACAGGGTACAGGAGAACTGACAGGAGGGGGGACAGGAGAACTGACAGGACAGGAGAACTGACAGGAGGGGGGACAGGAGAACTGACAGGACAGGAGACAGGAGAACTGACAGGAGGGGGGACAGGAGAACTGATAGGAGGGGGACAGGAGAACTGACAGGAGGGGGACAGGAGAACTGACAGGACAGGAGACAGGAGAACTGACAGGAGGGGGGACAGGAGAACTGACAGGACGAGAGACAGGAGAACTGACAGGAAAACTGACAGGAGGGGGGACAGGAGAACTGACAGGACAGGAGACAGGAGAACTGACAGGAGGGGGGACAGTAAACTGACACGACAGGGTACAGGAGGGGGCGGCAGTGTAGCCCACTGTTCCCAGGCCATCATTGAAAATAAGAATTTGTTCTTAACTGACTTGCCTGGTTAAATAAAGGTAAAAAAAAAGAAAAAAAAAAGGGGGGACTGGATAACTGACAGGAGGGGGGACAGGAGAACTGACAGTACAGGGTACAGGAGAACTGACAGGAGGGGGACAGGAGAACTGACAGTACAGGGTACAGGAGAACTGACAGGAGGGGGACAGGAGAACTGACAGTACAGGGTACAGGAGAACTGACAGGACAGGGGGGACAGGAGAACTGACAGGAGGGGGACAGGAGAACTGACAGGAGGGGGACAGGAGAACTGACAGGAGGGGGGACAGGAGAACTGACAGGAGGGGGGACAGGAGAACTGACAGGACAGGGGGGACAGGAGAACTGACAGGACAGGGGGGACAGGAGAACTGACAGGAGGGGGGACAGGAGAACTGACAGTACAGGGTACAGGAGAACTGACAGGACAGGGGGACAGCAGGCAAAAACCTTAGATATTGTTAAATTTTGTTGGTGTCGTTTGACATTTTAGTGTGTGTGTTTCAAGTTTTAAAAAGTAAAGTATACCAGACTTGTTGAACTCACCTAAGCAGGCAGATCCGTTTTGATTGGGCTCATATCCCTCTTCACAGATGCACCCACCCACTGGCACCATCCAGTCACCTTCTGCATTGCAGTGCATGCGAGGGGCGGAGCCTCCCTGTGCTTGGCTGTGGGGAACACAAGTCCCAGTCACAGGGACCAGGGCGGTAGGCTCCGCCCCTGAGGGTGTGGCCAGATAGGAAGCAAGATAGCGGTTGGTTGCTGGGCAGCGGCGGTAGAAGATGGACACACCCATCAGAGAGACGCATGCGCCGCTGTCGACGATGGCCAGGACGAATCTGAAACCGGGGTCAAGGGTCATAACATGTTAACTTATTATCAGGCTTGAAGGACCACTAGATAGGTGACAGCGTGGGTTTAGGTGAGTTAGTTACCATACACTATTGCCTATAAGGTGGCAAAGGACTTTTTGTCACAAGTGATGAGCATGGTTTGTATATGGGAATTTTCATGAATTTGTTTCAAATGTTCTCGTACAGTACCCATTGCGTGTGAGCGGCGCGAAGCTGCGGGTCTTGATGTTGACCCGACGGTAGCGGTCTGGTTGGTACTGGTGAGGCAGGCTGGGCTCCACCTTGGTGAAACTCTTATCTGCTGCTATGGTGTCAACCTTCACCCAGCCCTCCCTCGTGTCCTTCTCTCCACTGGACGGCTGGACAGGGATGGGAAAGGGGGATGGGGAGGAAGAGAGGGAGGAGAGGGGGATGGGGAGGAAGAGAGGGAGGAGAGGGGGATGGGGAGGAAGAGAGGGAGGAGAGGGGGATGGGGAGGAAGAGAGGGAGGAGAGGGGGATGGGGAGGAAGAGAGGGAGGAGAGGGGGATGGGGAGGAAGAGAGGGGGAGAGGGGGATGGGGAGGAAGAGAGGGAGGAGAGGGGGATGGGGAGGAAGAGAGGGAGGAGAGGGGGATGAGAGAGAGGAGAGGGGGATGAGAGAAAGGGATCATGTATTACATTTCATTGTGGAAATTAAAATGTGAGGGATAAGGTAGAAGGATAAGATAAAAGAGTATGTAACAGTTGATTAAAGTATTTAAGAGTATGCAACAGTTAGCTCTGAGGGTACACATTTAGTCAAAAACAAACAGTCGCGGACCAGTGACAGTCTGTGTTTTTGTCTAATCTAATTCTCCCCAGTTTCAGGAAAACCATGCTAACTTCCCCCAGAGACTCAGACTCCTGGCCTTCTTGCTGCTCCCCACTCTACATTCCTCTACACTTCACTCATCAGCCTCTTATTTGAATTTTTAAACAGTATCTAACTTTCCCCAAGGAGAAATGTATTCATCCACAAATACAGCATCCTTCCCTCTGTAAGAGCACGACACGCTGACGCAACAAGAGCTCAGCACTATCGAAAACAGCTCTGTAACTGCTCTCCACTGGAAACCACAAGCCCTGAGGGTAGGAACTACAAAGTACTGATGTGTGATGGGAAATGTAGATTATTTTATGATATTGAGGGGGATGAGAATGAGAGGAATGTTAAGGCAAACCAAAGCAACATTATTTCCTCGTTTTTGGAGCCCGTTTTGTGGAGTATGCGGAACTACATATTACCAAAATGGAGTATTGGGATGTATGTATGCTCAACTTCTTAACAGATGCTCTTAGAAACTATAAATACCACAGGAAGTAAATGGCTTAAATGATTCATGATTAGTATAAATCGAAAAATGAATCAGTTTCACTTAAAGTTAAAAGGTTTGACAGCAATATCATATAAAATTCAAGTCCGTTTTTCATGTCCCAATACCTTGGCATCGGGTCTATGAACTGACATATAAAACAGTAATTGACACATACATTTGTTCATTTTCATGTAAACTATTATAAAATACTTGCTACAAAAAGAATGTTCAATATATGGGGCATTGAACAGTCAGCCTTGTGTTGACACGAGGAAACACAATCTATAGAACATCTTTTCTGGTACCAACCAGCGGTGGTTCGTTTTCTGAGACAGGTCCAGGAATGGTTCTTATGTCATAACTACAACCTTATCAATATGAATAATGTAGCTCGTTTGACCATAGTGTCAATGTTAAGCAAGCTAGCTAACTTTACTTTGGCAAAGTCAGCTTATCAAGCTAACTAAAATCTTATCTGGTTGAATCATTGTTCCGACCAAAAAACACATGAATGAAACAAATTGGTGTTTCTGACATCACAACTAGGGAAAAGGATGATCAGACGAGCACGTGAATGTGGCATTACACCTACAATAAGAAGGTGGGGTATTACTGGCATGACGGGAAGTGTAATCTTTCTGCCCTACCTCTGCAGCCCATGTCCTCTCCAGCTCTCTCTGTGAGTCGGCCTGTTTGTAGTAGAGGGTGAGTGTCTCGCGGCAGGAGGGCGAGGGCGAGCGCAGGCTGGCACAGTCCCGCATGGAGAAACGCAGCGTCACAAAGACCCGTGGTGCCGAGAAGCGGAAGAGGAAGGGCGTGGCCAGCCAGTTGTCCTGGAGACGGGGGTTCTGATTGACGTTGCAGACCTCAAAGGTCCGGATGAGTCTCCCCCGGTCATCCAGGACACTGACCTCATCCCACTGAGAGAGCGAGAGAGAGGGGGGTGAGAGAGGGGGAAGAGGAGAAGACACAGAGAGTTATTACTTTATGGATCACTGTATGGGACTTTCTAGGTTATCCTAGAGGTTGGATAGGTTAAGTCCAAGAAGCATTGTACTTTTAGCTTGGTGATGAGTCATTATCAGTATCGCTGCACCATCTGAAACTCCCTCTTCATATGTATATGCTGTGTGTGTTTGATATGTGATCTCACTTAAAGTGAGAGAAGGAATAAGTAGGAGTAGTTATTAAAAAACAACAATACAAAGACTCACAGGAAATACTTTTTTAATGTACATTGTAATATAGCAGTAGGACATAAGAGATCCATTCTTCATTATACAATCTGATCAACTGATAGTACTAACACTAAAATTCTCTATCGCAAGAAGAAATATCAACACATTGAATGAGGCATATTGCTGGGAATCCCTATGACTGAGTTCCATCTTCACTAAACTCAGTCAGACTTCATTGTCAAGATGATAAGTGGAGCTGAGTTATCACCAGAGGTATTTGAACCTGTAGAGAAGAATGGGTGGAGTCTCTCAGTGAAGGTGCAGCCAGTGAAAGAGTAGATATGAGACCTGGCCTCCACGTTGTAAAAGGAGACCTCACCCTCCTCATAATCCACAAACACCCCCACCTTCTGGGGCTTGTTACTCAGGGAGAGGTTGACCCAAGGCCCAGCGTAAGCCTTGTATTCATTCATATTCCACTGCCCTATAGTCCAATATCCATCTACAGGACTCGGGGATACATCACAATCCTTCCTGTTGATGGACTCTCTAGCCACTCCTAAAAGCCACCCAGACTTCCCCTCCACCTGCACCTCATAGTAGAATCTTCCTGAGGAGAACCCCTCCCTCCCTAAAACACGAGGATTATTAACAAATCTCTTTTTGTTGTCATGGAGATTCTTCATTATGCCTCCATATCTCACTTGTTTCCTGTCCGCAGCCAAGATGAGGCCTGGATGTGCTGTATCAGGGTCCAGAGTCACATCCACTGCACACTGCTGCATCCTCTTCAGCTCAGCATCACACAACTTCTCCCTAATTTTATTTAATGTCACCTCCACCTGAGACACAGCTCTCCTCAGAGTCGCCACACCAAGACCGCTTTGAACAGTGACCTCAGACCAGTTCTTGGTAGGTGGAAGAGTGGAGCTTGATGGGGAGGTCTGGAGGAGCAGGAGGAGATCTTCAATATCTAAAAGGTGCCCTATCTCAGGGGTTCTTCTCTTTAGCTCAGTTATTTCCTGCTCCAGCTCTTCAATGAACCTTTCTGCCCGCTTCTCTGATACTTTCTGCTTCTCCTCAACCACCTCTATGAGCTCAGCCTGGCTTCTCTCAATGGAGCGCACTAAAACCGTGAAGACCTCCATGCTGTCTGCTATCTCTCTCTCTGCATTTCTCTTGCAGAGATCTACTGCCTGTTTGATCTCCTTAACCTTCAGCAGTCTCTCCTGGATCATCTCCTGAACTTTACCCTTAGTCTTCCTCATCTGAGTCATTCTCTCTCCATACTCTTCCTCTATGGGGACAGTCTTGTGAGTCTTGTGGTCTGTCTCAGTGCAGAACTGACACACACACGTCTGATCACTCCTACAGAACAGCTCCAGGGGTCTGTCATGCTTCTTACACACCCTGTCTTCTAGGTTCTCCACAGGGTCGATCAGCTTGTGTTTCTTGAAAGATGCCAGTATCTGATGAGGCTCCAGGTGAGTCTCACAGTAAGAGGCCAGGCACACCAGGCAGGACTTCATGGCCTTGTGCTCTCCCTCAGGACAGACGTCACATGGTACTTCTCCAGGTTTGGCGAGGGTTGTGGTTTGGGGTTTTCCTGGAGTGATGGGTGTGACCTCAACTGGAGCCAACTTCTTGAGCTGAGCAGCCATTTCAGAAATGAAAGTATTGACAAAGAGATCTGGTCTCTTATCAAATGTCTTTTTACACATTGGACACTGGCACAGGTCAGTGCTATCCCAGTATCCTCTGATACAGGCCTTGCAGTAGTTGTGTCCACAGGGGATGGAGACTGGCTCAGTGAACACATCCAGACAGATAGAGCACTGGAACTGCTCTTCAGACAGGACAATGCTGGAGGAAGCCATAGCTGGAAACAGACCAATATATATATAAACAGACCAATATATATATAAACAGACCAATATATATATAAAAATCTATTGTTTTCTTTCTCTGTTATTTATTTATTAAACAAAAATGTCTTCTGAGTGTTTATATGGGTTCCTGATATAAAACAAATTATATACACTGTTTATCACCTCACATCTTGCCTAAAACATTGGCTGTTACCATGGTTACCCCATGGCTATTCAGTCTGAATGAAATCGCCCTAAAAAAATACTCAAGAGTCTCTACAATCCAGAATGTTACATGAGAAGAATGTTGAATACAATTTTATTTAAAACATGCTTTAACGGTTGTCCATTCTGTTGGTCCTTTTGATGGTAGGGGATGAGATCAAATGTCCACATGAAAGTATTATTAACCCAGCTTTATGGGAGCCGGTCTATATACAGTATGGCTCAATCGGTTTGTATTTCCAGTATGCATTCTCAATCTCCTGATGCATTGCACGTGTGGCACAATATGTCAACGTACCCGAACGTTGTTTTCCTCGCAATCAGCTGGAAGTCGTCAACGTTCAGTCTGGGGTTCTGTTGCGCTCAGCCCTTGTTTACATATTGTGCACGTGTTTACGTTGTGTACGAATTGTGTCAGTATTGAAACTACAAACCTCTACAGAACCATACCGGCCAGCGTACTGAAAGTCGGCTAGTAACGTTTCCCTGTGGATATTTAGTCTCCAGATTACCTCTGACATAAGGACACAATCAGTTGACAACAGGTAAAGTAAGTCCAAATGAAATGTATTCAACATTCTGAGTTGTAATGGGACTGTTTGGAAATGTTGAGCCAACGTGTTAGAGAGGAGAGTCTGCATTCACACAGGGAGCCCAGTTCTGATATTTTTTTCACTATTTGGTCTTTTGACCTATCACATCAGATCTTTTCACATCAGATCTTTTCACATCAGATCTTTTCACATCAGACCTTTTTCAGAGCCGATTTGATTGTTCAAAAGATGAATTAGTGAAAAAAGATTGGGCAGCCTATGTCTTCCACTCTGATTCTAAATGGGACTAGGTCTACTACACATCAAGCTTTTAGAAAAGAAAGTTCTAGTTTAATTCTGACTCTCTACTCACCTCAGTGTGTGTTGACGGTTTGTTCTCTACTTACGATCAGGAAAATGTCTAGTGACTGGAAACTACCGAAGTTGTGGCAGTGTGGATAAAATCTATAATGTGTAAGAAATCGAACCTATTTAACATTCAGGTTTCTAGTTTAGTGTTTGACTTCCGCAAAGTGAAGTTCATAAGCCTTTCCTGACCTACTGTTACTGGCTGCCGGTCTGATTCTCTGCTCTTAAAGGAATAGTGTCCATATTTAACAGCTTGGCTCACCATTCGGTTCGGTCTATCTTCACTATTACACATTGTGAGCTGTTCAAGGGCTGGTCTTACTGTGTAAATACATACTTTTGAAATGGTCTATTCAATACGTTAGTTCATAACATTATTGGACTTTATGGAACCTTGAATGAAATGTATTCCAAAGTCCCAGTAGTGTTCTCTGTAATGGGTCAATATTAGTATCACATATACAACCTTCTCCCTTTGTGTTGAAATCAGATGTGCTCTACAGAATGTGAGGAGGAATAAGGGGTCTGTATGAGGAGCTATAAATCCTGCAGGAAACAAAAAAAAGCAGCACATGTTCACAGACAAAACAGTTCAATTGTTAGGTTCCACTTTAAAGGAAGTGCAGCTTGTAAAGTCTTCATGAAGTCTTAATAAACACGACATGTGTTACAAAACTGTGTCATGCTTTATAAAGAGTTCATACATGTGTTACAAAACTGTGTCATGCTTTATAAAGGGTTCATACATGTGTTACAAAACTGTGTCATGCTTTATAAAGGGTTCATACATGTGTTACAAAACTGTGTCATGCTTTATAAAGGGTTCAGAAATGTGGCATAACTGTGTGACATAATCACCAATGTCAAATGTGACATAACCCACTATGTCAAATATGACATAAACCTGTGCTTTATGAAGGGTGACATTAACACCACTTAATAAAGGCCTTTTAAATCCAATTGAATTGAGGCTTCACCAAGCATTTCTAAACCTGTCATGCATCTTGGTAGAGCATTGCAACGCCAGGATAGTGGGTTTGATTCCAGGGACCACCCATATGTAAAAATGTATTCACGCATGACTGTAAGTCGCTTTGGATAAAAGCATCTGCTAAATTGTATGTATTATATTACTCTAAAACATTTATTGGATGTCCAAACCTCTTTCTCTCTTGGGTGCATAGTCAATATTGGACCTGACCTCTACCTTCCCCAGAATGCTATGCTGCAGGATGACACACACTCTAAAGTGCAGTCATGCACAGCCAAAAAACGCTGGTAGGACGTTTTAAAATCAGTTTTACTTCTGTTTTTTCCTCAAATGTCGTTTCCTCAGTTTTGTTTTTCCATTTTCCAGGTTTTCACACCTGTTTCCACACTATTTTAAATAGAAAAACTAACCGCACGGCAAGTGGTACCGGAGTGCTAAGTCCAGGTCCAAGAGGCTTCTAACAGCTTCTACCCTCAAGCCATAAGACTACATAAGACTACTGAACATCTAATCAAATGGCTACACAGACTATTTGCATCCCCCCCTCTTTTACCCTTCTGCTACTCTCTGTTGTTATCTATGCATAAGTCACTTTAATAACTCGACCCACATGTACATATTACCTAAATTACCTCGACACCGGTTCCCCCGCACATTGACTTTGTACTGGTACCCCCTGTATATAGCCTCAATATTGTTATTTTACTGCTGCTCTTTAATTGTTTGTTACTTTATTTCTTCTTTTTTTAGGTATTTGTCTTAAAACTGCATTGTTGGTTAAGGGCTTGTGAGTAAGAATTTAACTGTAAGGTCTACACCTGTTGAATTCGGCGCATGTGACAAATAACAAATACCAATTGATTTGATTTGATTTGAATCCGATTTTATGTGTTCCTGACAATGCTTAAACCACATCAAGGGATGACTTTTGAGGTCTGGAAAAAAATTGAATAATCTAGTGGATTTTCTCTCTGTCTCTCACTGTCTCTCTGTCTCTCTCGCTCAGTTAACAGTACAGGGTAGGGAGGGGCTTATGAATGTTACTTTGCTGAAGGGAAACTTCACTGATGTTATGAATGTTATGAACAGGAAATCAAATCAAATCAAATTTTATTTGTCACATACACATGGTTAGCAGATGTTAATGCGAGTGTAGCGAAATGCTTGTGCTTCCAGTTCCGACAATGCAGTAATAACCAACAAGTAATCTAACTAACAATTCCAAAACTAATTTCTTATACACAGTGTAAGGGGATAAAGAATATGTACATAAAGATATGAATGAGTGATGGTGCAGAGCAGCATAGGCAAGATACAGTAGATGGTATCGAGTACAGTATATACATATGAGATGAGTATGTAAACAAAGTGGCATAGTTAAGGTGGCTAGTGATACATGTATTACATAAGGATGCAGTAGATGATAGAGTACAGTATATACATATACATATGAGATGAATAATGTAGGGTATGTAAACATTATATTAGGTAGCAATGTTTAAAGTGGCTAGTGATATATTTTACATCCTTTCCCATCAATTCCCATTATTGAAGTGGCTGGAGTTGAGTCAGTGTGCTGGCAGCAGCCACTCAATGTTAGTGGTTGCTGTTTAACCTCTTACACTTATGGTGGCGCTATTTCATTTTTGGAAGAAAAACGTTCCCGTTTTAAACAAGATATTTTGTCACAAAAAGATGCTCGACTATGCATATAATTGCTACTGTTCGAAAGAAAACACTCTGACGTGTCCAGAAATACAAATATCTTCTCTGTGCGTGCCCTTTAACGTGAGCTTCAGGCAAAACCAAGATGACTTGGCATCCAGGAAATGACAAGGATTTTTGAGGCTCTGTCTTTCATGATCTCCTTATATGGCTGTGAACGCAAGAGGAATGAGTCTGCCCTTTCTGTTGTTTCCCCAAGGTGTCTGCAGCATTGTGACGTATTTGTAGGCAGATCGTTGGAAGATTGACCATAAGAGACCACATTTACCACGTGTCCGCCCGGTGTCCTGCGCCGAAATTGGTGCGCAAAAGTCACCTGCCAGTATTTTTCCATGGGGCACAGAGAGAGAAGCAAGCTTCCACGAACTGCATGTCAATGAAGAGATATGTGAAAAAACACCTTGAGGATTGATTCCAAACAACGTTTGCCATGTTTCGGGTCGATATTATGTAGTTAATCCGGAAAAAGTTTCACGTTGTAGGTGACTGCATTTTCGGTTCGTTTCGGTAGCCAGGCGCAATGTAGAAAACGGAACGATTTCTCCTACACACAGACGCTTTCAGGAAACACTGTGCATTTGGTATGTGGCTGGGAGTCTCCTCATTGAAAACATCAGAAGCTCATCAAAGGTAAATGATTTTATTTATTTGGTTATCTGGCTTTTGTGAAAATGTTGCGTGCTACATGCTACACAAAATGCTATGCTAGCTTTGCATACTCTTACACAAATTAGTCAATTTCTATGGTTCAAAAGCATATTTTGAAAATCTGAGATGACAGTGTTGTTAAGAAAAGGCTAAGCTTGAGAGCAAACGCATTATTTTAATTTTATTTGCGATTTTCAGAAATCGTTAACGTTGCGTTATGCTAATGAGCCTGAGGCTTAGTCACAATCCCGGATCCGGGATGGGGAGTTTCAAGAGGTTAACAGTCTGATGGCCTTGAGATAGAAGCTGTTTATCAGTCTCTCGGTCCCAGCTTTGATGCACCTGTACTGACCTCGCCATCTGGATGTTAGCGGGGTGAACAGGCAGTGGCTCGGGTGGGTGTTGTCCTTGATGATCTTTATGGCCTTCCTGTAACATCGGGTGGTGTAGGTGTCCTGGAGGGCAGGTAGTTTGCCCCCGGTGATACGTTGTGCAGACCTCACTACCCTCTGGAGAGCCTTACGGTTGTGGGCGGAGCAGTTGCCGTACCAGGCGGTGATACAGCCCGCCAGGATGCTCTCGATTGTGCATCTGTAGAAGTTTGTGAGTGCTTTTGGTGACAAGCCGAACTTCTTCAGCCTCCTGAGGTTGAAGAGGCGCTGCTGCGCCTTCTTCACGATGCTGTCTGTGTGAGTCGACCAATTCAGTTTGTCTGTGATGTGTATGCCGAGGAACTTAAAACTTACTACCCTCTCCACTACTGTTCCATCGATGTGGATAGGGGGTGTTTCCTCTACTGTTTCCTGAAGTCCACAATCATCTCCTTAGTTTTGTTGACGTTGAGTGTGAGGTTATTGTCCTGACACCACACTCCGAGGGCCCTCACCTCCTCCCTGTAGGCCGTCTCGTCGTTGTTGGTAATCAAGCCTACCACTGTTGTGTCGTCCGCAAACTTGATGATTGAGTTGGAGGCGTGCGTTGCCGCGCAGTCGTGGGTGAACAGGGAGTACAGGAGAGGACTCAGAACGCACCCTTGTGGGGCCCCAGTGTTGAGGATCAGCGGGGTGGAGATGTTGTTGCCTACCCTCACCACCTGGGGGCGGCCCGTCAGGAAGTCCAGTACCCAGTTGCACAGGGCGGGGTCGAGACCCAGGGTCTCGAGCTTGATGACGAGCCTGGAGGGTACTATGGTGTTAAATGCCGAGCTGTAGTCGATGAACAGCATTCTCACATAGGTATTCCTCTTGTCCAGATGGGTTAGGGCAGTGTGCAGTGTAGTTGAGATTGCGTCATCTGTGGACCTATTTGGGCGGTAAGCAAATTGGAGTGGGTCTAGGGTGTCAGGTAGGGTGGAGGTGATATGGTCCTTGACTAGTCTCTCAAAGCACTTCATGATGACGGAAGTGAGTGCTACGGGGCGGTAGTCGTTTAGCTCAGTTACCTTAGCTTTCTTGGGAACAGGAACAATGGTGGCCCTCTTGAAGCATGTGGGAACAGCAGACGGGTATAGGGATTGATTGAATATGTCCGTAAACACACCAGCCAGCTGGTCTGCGCCTGCTCTGAGGGCGCGGATGGGGATGCCGTCTGGGCCTGCAGCCTTGCGAGGGTTAACACGTTTAGATGTTTTACTCACCTCGGCTGCAGTGAAGGAAAGACCGCATGTTTCCGTTGCAGGCGGTGTCAGTGGCACTGTATTATCCTCAAAGCGGGCAAAAAAGTTATTTAGTCTGCCTGGGAGCAAGACATCCTGGTCCGTGACTGAGCTGGATTTATTCTTATAGTCCGTGATTGACTGTAGACCCTGCCACATACCTCTTGTGTCTGAGCCGTTGAATTGAGATTCTACTTTGTCTCTATACTGACGCTTAGCTTGTTTGATAGCCTTACGGAGGGAATAGCTGCACTGTTTGTATTCAGTCATATTACCAGTCACCTTGCCCTGATTAAAAGCAGTGGTTCGTGCTTTCAGTTTCACGCGAATGCTGCCATCAATCCACGGTTTCGGGTTAGGGAATGTTTTAATCGTTGCTATGGGAACGACATCTTCAACGCACGTTCTAATGAACTCGCACACCGAATCAGCGTATTCGTCAATGTTGTTGCCTGACGCAATACGAAACATGTCCCAGTCCACGTGATGGAAGCAGTCTTGGAGTGTGGAATCATCTTGGTCGGACCAGCGTTGGACAGACCTCAGCGTGGGAGCTTCTTGTTTCTTGTTTCAGTTTCTGTCTGTAGGCAGGGATCAGCAAAATGGAGTCGTGGTCAGCTTTTCCGAAAGGGGGGCGGGGCAGGGCCTTATATGCGTCGCAGAAGTTAGAATAACAGTGATCCAAGGTTTTGCCAGCCCTGGTGGCGCAATCGATATGCTGATACATTTTAGGGAGTCTTGTTTTCAGATTAGCCTTGTTAAAATCCCCAGCTACAATGAATGCAGCCTCAGGATGTATGGATTCCAGTTTGCAAAGAGTCAAATAAAGTTCGTTCAGAGCCATCGATGTGTCTGCTTGGGGGGGAATATATACGGCTGTGATTATAATCGAAGAGAATTCTCTTGGTAGATAATGCTGTCTGCATTTTATTGTGAGGAATTCTAAATCAGGTGAACAGAAGGATTTGAGTTCCTGTATGTTTCTGTGATCACACCACGTCTCGTTATCCATAAGGCATACGCCCCCGCCCCTCTTCTTACCAGAAAGGTGTTTGTTTCTGTCGGCGCGATGCGTGGAGAAACCCGCTGGCTGCACCGCCACCGAGGATCAAACTTTTCCACATTAAAGAATCGATCTATACAGCTGTACTGTTACCTACTATAGTCTCCAGTCATTGGAGCCTTTTTCTGATCAGAGGAGGAGAATGAACAGCGTCAACAGACACTGAGGTGAATAGAGAGAATGTAAAGCGATTGTCTGATATGGTGTGACGTCATTAAACAGTGTATTGCTATATTGTTCACAATGAGAAATGGAACAATATAATTATTTATTTCTTCAAAGATAGAATGACTGATTTCAGAGATTTTCGGTCTTCGTTCTTTGGTCTGTTTTACTGATCTAATTCAAATGTGATAAACCTGACCCTAACTAATAATGGCAAAGTTTGGTGCGTTGATCCACCAGACCATTTGGGCGGAAGTGTCTGGGAATGAGATCAGATGTAATGTGACCAACATGACTTCACTGTAGATCGTATGCAGTCCTTCAGCACAACATGTCACCCTTTATAAAGCACATATTTATGTCATATTCGACATAGTGGGTTATGTCACGTTTGACATTGGTGATTATTTCACAGTTATGCCACATTTATGAATCCTTTATAAAGCATGACATACAGTTATAGATGCTTTGTAACACATGTATTTAGCGCTTATGAAGGCATTTAAGGCTTTATGACACCTTTATAAGCTGTACGTGATTTAAAGCGGGACCAATTTGGTCAACATCATAGAATATTAACATTGTAACGTTTGATCAATGACAGTATGCCAGCTTATTCTCTATTAAAGTTAAACATATCAACAATTTCAAATGTACATTTTTTTTGGGCTTCCTTGTGACTGAATTCCCTGTTCACTAAACTCAGTCAGACTTGATGGGAGAAATGACAAGTGGAGCTGAGTTATCACCAGAATAATTATTTCCTGTAGAGAATAATGGGTAGAGTCTCTCAGTGAAGGTGCAGCCAGTGAAAGAGTAGATATGAGACCTGGCCTCCACGTTGTAAAAGGAGACCTCACCCCCCTCATAATCCACAAACACCCCCACCTTCTGGGGCTTCTCTCTCAGGGAGAGGGGGACACAAAAAAGTTCCCATTTATCTGCTCCAGTATCCATTTTTAGGGAACAGTGTCTTAGTAGAGTTTCTGTTGATGGACTCTCTAGCCACTCCTAAAACCCACACAGTCTTCCCTTTCACGTGCAACTCCCTGAGGAGAACCCCTGCATTCCTTAAACACAGGTTGCATCTCCAAACCACTCTGGGTTGTCATGGAGATTCTGCTTTTTGTCCCCATGTCTGACTTGTTTCCTGTCCGCAGCCAAGATGAGGCCTGGATGTGCTGTATCAGGGTCCAGTGTCACATCCACTGCACACTGCTGCATCCTCTTCAGTTCAGCATCACACAACCTCTCCCTCTCTTTATTCAGTGTCTCCTCCAGCTGAGACACAGCTCTCCTCAGAGTCCCCACACACAGACCACTGTGGGCACTTACTGTATCTCAGACCAGTTGTTGGTAGGTGGAAGGGTGGCGCAGATGGATGGGGAGCTCTGAAAGGGGAGGAGGTGATCTTGAATATCTGAGAGATGCTCCAGCCCCGTGCTTCCTCTCTGTAACTCAGTGATTTCCTGCTCCAGCTCTTCAACGAGCCTTTCAGCCAGCTTCTCTGCTGCTTTCTGTCTCTTCTCAATCTCCATAATGACCTCAGCCTGGCTTCTCTCAATGGAGCGCACAAGAGCAGGGAAGACCTCCATGCTGTCTGATATCTGTTTTTCTGCATTACTCTTGCTGAGCTCTACTGCCTGTTCAATCTCATTAACCTTCAGCAGCGTCTCCTGGATCATCTTATGTTCGTTCATAATAACTGGGGTTTATGGCACCTTGGATGGAATGTCATCCAAAAGTATTGTTCTCTGTTAACTAGGTGAAAAGTCCTTATCAGTGTCACATTTAACTAGGTCTCTGCCTCTCTGTGCTGTGTGTTTGACATCTGATATCCTATTCAGACAGTGAGAGGAGGAATAAGGGGCATGCATAGGCTGCATAGGCTGTAAATCCTACAGGAGGGAAAAATGGCACATGGACTCAAAGACACACCCTTTACATTTTCATTGTGATATACAGTGTTATGATGTCAGAGAAACCATGATCATAATACCATGTAATACATTCCTAATATATGCAAACTCATTCTCTAATTCATGTACAAATATAAACACAGTAAAATCAAAGTTTATTTGTCAGGTGCGCCGAATACAACAGGTGTAGGTAAACCTTACAGTGGAATGCTGACTTAAAGGCTCTAACCAATAGTGCAAAAAAAGGTGTTAGGTGAATAATAGGTAAGTAAATAAATAAAACAACAGTAAAAAGACTATATACAGGCTATATACAGTAGCGAGGCTATAAAAGTAGCGACGCTACATACAGACACCAGTTAGTCAGGCTGATTGAGGTAGTATGTACATGTAGATATGGTTAAAGTGACTATGCATATATGATGAACAGAGTGTAGCAGTAGCGTAAAAGATGAGTTGGCGGGTGGTGGGACACAATTCAGATAGCCCGGTTAGCCAATGTGTGGGAGCACTGGTTAGTCGGGCCAATTGATGTAGTACAGTGCCTTGCGAAAGTATTCGGCCCCCTTGAACTTTGCGACCTTTTGCCACATTTCAGGCTTCAAACATAAAGATATAAAACTGTATTTTTTGTGAAGAATCAACAACAAGTGGGACACAATCATGAAGTGGAACGACATTTATTGGATATTTCAAACTTTAACAAATCAAAAACTGAAAAATTGGGCGTGCAAAATTATTCAGCCCCCTTAAGTTAATACTTTGTAGCGCCATCTTTTGCTGCGATTACAGCTGTAAGTTGCTTGGGGTATGTCTCTATCAGTTTTGCACATCGAGAGACATACATTTTTTCCCATTCCTCCTTGCAAAACAGCTCGAGCTCAGTGAGGTTGGATGGAGAGCATTTGTGAACAGCGGTTTTCAGTTCTTTCCCCAGATTCTCGATTGGATTCAGGTCTGGACATTGACTTGGCCATTCTAACACCTGGATATGTTTATTTTTGAACCATTCCATTGTAGATTTTGCTTTATGTTTTGAATCATTGTCTTGTTGGAAGACAAATCTCCGTCCCAGTCTCAGGTCTTTTGCAGACTCCATCAGGTTTTCTTCCAGAATGGTCCTGTATTTGGCTCCATCCATCTTCCCATCAATTTTAACCATCTTCCCTGTCCCTGCTGAAGAAAAGCAGGCCCAAACCATGATGCTGCCACCACCATGTTTGACAGTGGGGATGATGTGTTCAGGGTGCTGAGGTGTGTTGCTTTTACACCAAACATAACGTTTTGCATTGTTGCCAAAAAGTTACATTTTGGTTTCATCTGACCAGAGTACCTTCTTCCACATGTTTGGTGTGTCTCCCAGGTGGCTTGTGGCAAACTTTAAACAACACTTTTTATGGATATCTTTAAGAAATGGCTTTCTTCTTGCCACTCTTCCATAAAGGCCAGATTTGTGCAATATACGACTAATTGTTGTCCTATGGACAGAGTCTCCCACCTCAGCTGTAGATCTCTGCAGTTCATCCAGAGTGATCATGGGCCTCTTGGCTGCATCTCTGATCAGTCTTCTCCTTGTATGAGCTGAAAGTTTAGAGGGACGGCCAGGTCTTGGTAGATTTGCAGTGGTCTGATACTCCTTCCATTTCAATATTATCGCTTGCACAGTGCTCCTTGGGATGTTTAAAGCTTGGGAAATCTTTTTGTATCCAAATCCGGCTTTAAACTTCTTCACAACAGTATCTCGGACCTGCCTGGTGTGTTCCTTGTTCTTCATGATGCTCTCTGCGCTTTTAACGGACCTCTGAGACTATCACAGTGCAGGTGCATTTATACGGAGACTTGATTACACACAGGTGCATTGTATTTATCATCATTAGTCATTTAGGTCAACATTGGATCATTCAGAGATCCTCACTGAACTTCTGGAGAGAGTTTGCTGCACTGAAAGTAAAGGGGCTGAATAATTTTGCACGCCCAATTTTTCAGTTTTTGATTTGTTAAAAAAGTTTGAAATATCCAATAAATGTCGTTCCACTTCATGATTGTGTCCCACTTGTTGTTGATTCTTCACAAAAAAATACAGTTTTATATCTTTATGTTTGAAGCCTGAAATGTGGAAAAAGGTTGCAAAGTTCAAGGGGGCCGAATACTTTCGCAAGGCACTGTATATATATGTAGGGTCATTGTTGATATATATATATATCTTTTTTTACCCCTTTTTCTCCCCAATTTCGTTGTGTCCAATTGTTGTAGTAGCTACTATCTTGTCTCATCGCTACAACTCCCGTACGGGCTCTGGAGAGACGAAGGTTGAAAGTCATGCGTCCTCCGATACCCAACCCAACCCAACCAAGCCGCACTGCTTCTTAACACAGCGTGCATCCAACCCGGAAGCCAGCCGCACCAATGTGTCAGAGGAAACACCGTGCACCTGGCAACCTTGGTTAGTGCGCACTGTGCCCGGCCCGCCACAGGAGTCGCTGGTGCACGATGAGACAAGGACATCCCTACCGACCAAGCCCTCCCTAACCCGGACGACGCTAGGCCAATTTTGCATCGCCCCATGGTTCTCCCGGTCGCGGCCGGTTACGATAGAGCCTGGGCGCAAACCCAGAGTCTCTGATGGCACAGCTGGCGCTGCAGTACAGCGCCCTTAACCACTGCGCCACCCGGGAGGCCGCTCAGAATAACATATTGTGCATATATGCTTTGTGTCTGTGTGACGGAATTCATTGTTCACTAAACTCAGTCAGAGTTGATGAGAGAGATGATAAGTGGAGCTGAGTTATCACCTGATGGATTTTGTGTAAGGAGATATTTGATAAGACACCAGATCTCTTTGTCAATACTTTCCTTTCTGAAATGGCTGCTCAGCTCAAGAAGTTGGCTCCAGTTGAGGTCGCATTTTATTCTGCAACTAAAACGAGAGTTTCTATTGGACAAATGCAGGTAGTTCTCTCCCTATTTCATTATGTTTGCTTATGTTTAAGAAAAGTTTTTTAACCTAATCGGTGGAATGAACACAGTTGAAGTCGGAAGTTTACATACACCTTACCCAAATACATTTAAACTCAGTTTTTCACAATTGCTGACATTTAATCCTAGTAAAAATTCCCTGTTTTAGGTGAGTTAGGATCACCACTTTATTTTAAGAATGTGAAATGTCAGAATAATAGTAGAGAGAATGATTTATTTAATATTTTATTTCTTTTATCACATTCCCAGTGAGTCTGAAGCCAACATACACTCAATTAGTATTTGGTAGCATTTCCTTTAAATGGTGTAACTTGGGTCAAACGTTTTAGGTAGCCTTCTACAAGCTTCCCACAATAAGTTGGGTGAACTTTGGCCCATTCCTCCTGACAGAGCTGGTGGAACTGAGTCAGGTTTGTAGGCCTCCTTAATCGCACATGTTTTTTCAGTTCTGCCCACATCTTTCTACAGGATTGAGGTCAGGGCTTTGTGATGGCTACTCTAATACCGTGACTTTGTTGACCTTAAGCCATTTTGACACAACTTTGTAAGTATGTGTAGGGTCATTGTTGATTTGGAAGACCCATTTGGGACCAAGCTTTAACTTCCTGACTGATGTCTTGAGATGTTGCTTCAATATATCCTCAATTTTCCTACCTCATGATGCCATCTATTTTGTGAAGTGTACCAGTCCCTCCTGCAGCAAAGCACACCCACAACATGATGCTGCCACCCCCGTGCTTTACGGTTGGGATGGTGTTCTTCAGTTTGCAAGCCTCCCTCTTTTTCCTCCAAACATAACGATGGTCATTATGGCCAAACAGTTCTATTTTTGTTTCATCAGACCAGAGGACATTTCTCCAAAAAGTACGATCTTAGTCCCCTTGTGCAGTTGAAAACCGTAGTCTGGCTTTTTTATGGCGGGTTTTGGAGCAGTGGCTTCTTCCTTGCTGAGCGGCCTTTCAGGTTATGTCGATATAGGACTTGGATATAGATACTTTTGTACCTGTTTCCTCCAGCATCTTCACCAGGTCCTTTACTGTTGCTCTGGTTCTCACTTTTTGCACCACAGTACTTTCATCTCTAGGAGACAGAACGCGTCTCCTTCCTGAGCGGTATAACAGCTGTGTGGTCCCATGGTGTTTATACTTGCGTACTATTGTTTGTACAGAGGAACGTGATACCTTCAGGTGTTTGGAAATTGCTCCTAAGGATGAATCAGACTTGTGGAGGTCTACAATTGTTTTTCTGTGGTGGTGGCTGATTTATTTAGATTTTCCTTTGATGTCAAGCAAAGAGGCACTGAGTTTGAAGGTAGGCCTTGAAATACATCCACAGGTACACCTCCAATTGACTCCAATTATGTCAATTAGCCTATCAGAAGTTCTAAAGCCATGACATAATTTTCTGGAATTTTCCAAGCTGTTTAAAGGCACAGTCAATTTAGTGTATGTAAACTTCTGACCAACTGGAATTGTGATACAGTGAATTTATAAGTGAAATAATCTGTCTGTAAACAATTGTTGGTAAAGTTACTTGTGTCATGCACAAAGTAGATGTCCTAACTGACTTAATAAGAATAATAAGAACTTGTCAACGGGACAACAATAACAACAATATCCAAGGGTCTAAATAACCATACATTGAACAATAACAATAAGCATACAGTAGAGGACATGTTGATTGGTCTGTCAGACACGGTCCCTCATCTTATGGCAGGAAGCAATGTAGTGCGCTGCCAACCCACAGCTCTCTGGGTCCTCCCCCAACAGGACGGGTATCTTCCTCTCATCAGAGAGGTCTTTGAAACCTTGAATAAGGGTTTCAAATTTGGGGAAATGTCACTCTATATATTTTTTTACATTTTGTCAGGAAATGCAGCTGTTGTGCAGTGGTTGCTCTCTCTGTCTCTGTGTCACACCCTGACCATAGTTTGCTTTGTATGTTTCTATGTTTTGTTTGGTCAGGGTGTGATCTGAGTGGGCATTCTATGTTGTGTGTCTAGTTTGTCTGTTTCTGTGTTTGGCCTGAGATGGTTCTCAATCAGAGGCAGGTGTTAGTCATTGTCTCTGATTGGGAACCATATTTAGGTAGCCTGTTTGGTGTTGGGTTTTGTGGGTGATTGTTCCTTTCTTTGTGTTTGTTACACCAGAATGGGCTGTTTTCGGTTTTTCACGTTTCTTGTTTTTGTATATTGTTCTATTGTCATCTTTATTAAAGATGTATCAAAATAACCACTCTGCATTTTGGTCCGCTTCTCCTTCAACAGAAGAAAGCTGTGACACTCTGTTTCTCTGTCTCTGCCTCTCTGTCTCTGTCTCTCTCTCAATTAAATTCAATTCAATTTAACAATGTACATATTGCCAAAGCTTACGATGGATATTTACAATATGAAAATAATAAGAATCAAAATTGTCAACAGGACGACAGTAACAACAATAACCAAGGGTCAAAATAACCATACATTGAACAATAACAATAAGCATACAGTAGAGGACATGTGCAGGTTTGTCTCTGTCTCTGTCTCTGTCTCTGTCTCTGTCTCGACAGGCCTAATGCAGATGAAAACGTTATTAAAGAAAAGTAGTTTCTATGTTATTTTTGGTAATGGAGGGTAAGAACACAAGTTTATGGTGTGGAGCATAAGATGCAAAATGCAGGACAGCGTTGCTGCTCAAAACAGTCGCTCAGGATGAGAAGGTCTGCTGAATGAGTCAAATGTAAATGTGATGCAGGGCTTAGTTTCAGCGCTCCTCTGTATGAAAAGGCTTTGCTTAAGGCCATTGTGGCCCTGAGTGACAAGCATAGCATTATCTGTTGTCGTACAGTAGCTACTCTACTGCTGTTTACTAGTCCTCATCATCATTCCAATCTGCCAGGGTCCTGATCTGTACACCCTAGCAGAGTATACTTTATCTCTCATGTGTGTGGTGTGTGTATGTGT
>NC_088241.1:5839315-5876815 GCF_036934945.1 Oncorhynchus masou masou | reverse complement strand
CAGAGAAGAGAGTCAGCCCGAGAATTGAACCTTGTGGCACCCCCACAGAGACTGCCAGAGGTCCGGACAACAGGCCTTCCAATTTGACACACTGAACTCTATCAGAGAAGTAGTTGGTGAACCAAGCGAGGCAGTCGTTTGAGAAACCAAGGCTGTTGTGTCTGCCGATAAGAATGTGGTGATTGACAGAGTCGAAAGCCTTGGCCAGGTCGATGAATATGGCTTCACACGATTGTCTCTTATCGATGGCGGTTATGATATTGTTTAGGACCTTGAGCGTGGCTGAGGTGCACCCATGACCAGCTCTGAAACCAGATTGCATCGCGGAGAAGGTACGGTGGGATTGGAAATGGTCGGTAATCTGTTTGTTAACTTGGCTTTCGAAGACCTTAGAAAGACAGGGTAGGATAGATATAGGTCTGTAGCAGTTTGGGTCTAGAGTGTCTCCCCCTTTGAAGAGGGGGATGTCCGCGGCAGCTTTCCAATCTTTGGGAATCTCAGATGAGGGGTTGCAAATAGAGGTTGCAACAATTTCGGCAGATAATTTTAGAAAGAGAGGGTCCAGACTGTCTAGCCCAGCTGATTTGTAGGGGTCCAGATTTTGCATCTCTTTCAGAACATCAGCTATCCTGATTTGGGTGAGGGAGAAATGTGGGAGGTTTGGGTGAGTTGATGTGGGGGGTGCAGGGCTGTTGACCGAGGTAGGGGTAGCCAGGTGGAAAGCATGGCCAGCCGTAGAAAAATGTTTATTGAAGTTTTCAATTATCATGGATTTATCGGTGGTGACAGTGTTTCCTAGCCTCAGTGCAGTGGGCAGCTGGGAGGAGGTGCTCTTATTCTCCATGGACTTTACAGTGTCCCAGAACCTTTTTGAGTTTGTGCTACAGGATGCAAATTTCTGCTTGAAAAAGCTAGCCTTAGCTTTCCTAACTGCCTGTGCATATTGGTTCATAAATTCCCTGAAAAGTTACATATCATGAGGGCTATTCGATGCTAATGCAGTACGCCACAGGATGTTTTTGTGCTGGTCAAGGGCAGTCATGTCTAGAGTGAACCAAAGGCTATATCTGTTCCTGGTTCTAAATCTTTTGAATTGGGCATGCTTATTTAAGATGGTGAGGAAGGCACTTTTAAAGAATACGGAGACTGACGGGATGAGGTCAATATCCTTCCAGGATACCCGGGCCAGGTCGATTAGAAAGGCCTGCTTGCTGAAGTCTTTTAGGGAGCGTTTGACAGTGATGACGGGTGGCCGTTTGACCGCAGACCCATTACGGATGCAGGCAATGAGGCAGTGATCGCTGATTTCTTGGTTGAAAGCAACACTGTGTATTTGGAGGGCAAGTTGGTTAGGATGATATCTATGAGGGTGTTTACAGATTTGGGGTTGTACCTGATGGGTTCATTGATAATTTGTGTGAGATTGAGGGCATCAAGCTGAGATTGTAGGATGTCCGGGGTGTACCCTCTCTGGGATAGGCCAGACACTTGCGTCCCACCTGGCCAAAAGCCAGGGAAAATGCAGAGCGACAAATTCAAATAAATTACTATAAAAATCAAACTTTCATTAAATCACACATGCAAATTAATGCCTGAATACAGCCAACATGTCCGATTTCAAAAAGGCTTTTCAGCGAAAGCATAAGATGTTATTATCTGATGATAGCACAACAGTAAACAATGTGAGAGTAGCATATTTCAACCCTGCAGGCGCGACACAAAACGCAATAATACAATATAAATCATGCCTTACCTTTGACGAGCTTCTTTTGTTGGCACTCCAATATGTCCCATAAACATCACAAATGGTCCTTTTGTTTGATTAATTCCGTCAATATATATCCAAAATGTCAATTTATTTGGCGCGTTTGATTCAGAAAAACACTGGTTCCAACTTGACCAATGTCACTACAAAATATCTCAAAAGTTACCTGTAAACTTTGCCAAAACATTTCAAACTACTTTTGTAATACAACTTTAGGTATTTTTATACGTAAATAATCGATACAATTGAAGACGGGATGATCTGTGTTCAATCCAAAAAGAAAACAAACTGACGCTACTTTTCTGGTCGTGCTCCCCTCTCAAACAGTCCACTTCAAGTGACTCTCATTCAAGATGGCCGTACTTCTTCATTACACAAAGGAAAAACCTCAACCAATTTCTAAAGACTGGTGACATCCAGTGAAAACGGTAGGAACTGCAAGAAGGTCCCTTGGAAATCTGGTTTCCCAATGAAAATTCATTGAAAAGACAGTGACCTCAAAAAATACAAATCTGAATGGTTTGTCCTCTGGGTTTTGCCTGCTACATAAGTTCTGTTATACTCATAGACATGATTCAAACAATTTTAGAAACGTCAGAGTGTTTTCTATCCAAATCTACTAATAATATGCATATCTTATATTCTGGGGATGAGTAGCCGGCAGTTGAATTTGGGCACGCTATTCATCCAAAAGTGAAAATTCTACCCCCTAGGTCACCTGGCAGCAAATTAACAAGGCACACCTGTTAATTGAAATGCATTCCAGGTGACTACCTCATGAAGCTGGTTGAGAGAATGCAAGAGTGTACACAGCTGTCAACAAGGCAAAGGGTGGCTACTTTGAAGAATGTCAAATATAAAATATTTGTGGACTTGTTTAACACTTTTTTGTTCACTACATGAGTCCATATGTGTTATTTCATAGTTTTGATGTCTTTACTGTTATTCTACAATGTAGAAAATAGTAAAAAATAAAGGAAAACCCTTGAATGAGTAGGTGTGTCCAAACTTTTGACTGGTACTGTACATGTACAGAAATAGAAATACAAGAAGAATCTACAAGCATGCATGAGCACATACGTGCGCGCACGCGCGCGCACACACACACACACACACACACGCACACGCACACACACACACACACGCACATTATGGCCTCCTTAGAAATACAAAACCTTTTTTTTATTCTGGTAGAACACAACACTAACGGATGTCTCATTTCACATTTAATTAACCCTCTACTTTGGACCAGATTCATGTATAAATCATAGAAATGTAATATTGATGTCTCTGCTATTTAGCTTCTTGTCAGAGACGTGAAGAGCCGCGAATCTGACTCTCCATATCTTACATCTCTCCTCTACGGGACTAAGCCTCACTTCAGCTAAGAGCACGGAAACGTGATTTTCGGGGAATTGATGTCAATTCTGTGTCTGTCAGCTCTGCAAACTATCCTCCATGATGAAAACCAACCGCTCCATGACAGTTGGCATTCAAATTGGCATTACATTTACAATGGAATATGTGTTTCTTGGAAATTATATTGGAACTAGTGCCAGAATTCAACTACTCTAGCATGTTGCATGACAATACAAGGTTAGGTAGCTTAGTAGTTAGAGTGTTGGGCCAATAACCGAAAGGTTGCTCGATTGAATCCCCGAGCTGACAAGGTGAAAATCGTTCTGCCCCTGAACAAGGCAGTTCACCCACTGTTCCTAGGCCGTCATTGTAAATAAGTATTTGTTTTTAACTGACTTGCCTAGTTAAATAAAGGTTAAATAAAAAATAATAAAAATCACAAATGGGATTTCAAACACAAACCCTCCTCTTTAACATTAACCCTAACATTACCCCTAAACCATAGATTGAACAAATAGAACATTCTAACATTCTAACATTTACTGTCACTCTAGTTCTCCACAGTATCTGATTTAAAAAGTCAGGCCACCAACAAACACACACAACTTCACTGTGAACAGCAGTAGGCCTCCTTTGCACTATTACTGCTTCCTCCAGTCCCCATTCTAGAGGGAAGACACTCAAAGTTTGTCCCAGACAGATGAGAAATCTGCTGAGTCTGCAATCTGGGCCTGAGTGGTGTGTTAATGCAGTGGTCTGTCTGGTCACTCTTTCACTTGCTCTCTTGCTCTGCGTACCAATGGACCTAGCTATCCCACTGTCATTATTCTCTCTCTCCTCCATACCTCTGTCTTTTCTCCCCCTTTCCTTCCATCTGTCCCCGTGTCCATCTCATCCTCTCCTCTATACCTCTGTCTTTTCTCCCCTTTCCTTCCATCTGTCCCTGTGTCCATCTCATCCTCTCCTCTATACCCCTGTCTTTTCTCCCCCTTTCCTTCCATCTGTCCCCGTGTCCATCTCATCCTCTCCTCTATACCCCTGTCTTTTCTCCCCCTTTCCTTCCATCTGTCCCCGTGTCCATCTCATCCTCTCCTCTATATCTGTCTTTTCTCCCCTTTCCTTCCATCTGTCCCCGTGTCCATCTCATCCTCTCCTCTATATCTCTGTCTTTTCTCCCCCTTTCCTTCCATCTGTCCCCGTGTCCATCTCATCCTCTCCTCTATACCTCTATCTTTTCTCCCCTTTCCTTCCATCTGTCCCTGTGTCCAACTCATCCTCTCCTCTATATCTGTCTTTTCTCCCCTTTCCTTCCATCTGTCCCCGTGTCCATCTCATCCTCTCCTCTATATCTCTGTCTTTTCTCCCCCTTTCCTTCCATCTGTCCCCGTGTCCATCTCATCCTCTCCTCTATACCTCTATCTTTTCTCCCCTTTCCTTCCATCTGTCCCCGTGTCCATCTCATCCTCTCCTCTATACCTCTGTCTTTTCTCCCCTTTCCTTCCATCTGTCCCCGTGTCCATCTCATCCTCTCCTCTATATCTCTGTCTTTTCTCCCCCTTTCCTTCCATCTGTCCCCGTGTCCATCTCATCCTCTCCTCTATACCTCTATCTTTTCTCCCCTTTCCTTCCATCTGTCCCTGTGTCCAACTCATCCTCTCCTCTATATCTGTCTTTTCTCCCCTTTCCTTCCATCTGTCCCCGTGTCCATCTCATCCTCTCCTCTATATCTCTGTCTTTTCTCCCCCTTTCCTTCCATCTGTCCCCGTGTCCATCTCATCCTCTCCTCTATACCTCTATCTTTTCTCCCCTTTCCTTCCATCTGTCCCCGTGTCCATCTCATCCTCTCCTCTATACCTCTGTCTTTTCTCCCCTTTCCTTCCATCTGTCCCCGTGTCCATCTCATCCTCTCCTCTATATCTCTGTCTTTTCTCCCCCTTTCCTTCCATCTGTCCCCGTGTCCATCTCATCCTCTCCTCTATACCTCTGTCTTTTCTCCTCTTTCCTTCCATCTGTCCCCGTGTCCAACTCATCCTCTCCTCTATACCTCTGTCTTTTCTCCCCTTTCCTTCCATCTGTCCCTGTGTCCATCTCATCCTCTCCTCTATACCTCTGTCTTTTCTCCCCCTTTCCTTCCATCTGTCCCCGTGTCCATCTCATCCTCTCCTCTATACCTCTGTCTTTTCTCCCCTTTCCTTCCATCTGTCCCCGTGTCCATCTCATCCTCTCCTCTATACCTCTGTCTTTTCTCCCCTTTCCTTCCATCTGTCCCCGTGTCCAACTCATCCTCTCCTCTATACCTCTGTCTTTTTTCCCCTTTCCTTCCATCTGTCCCCGTGTCCATCTCATCCTCTCCTCTATACCTCTGTCTTTTCTCCCCTTTCCTTCCACCTGTCCCCGTGTCCATCTCATCCTCTCCTCTATATCTCTGTCTTTTCTCCCCCTTTCCTTCCATCTGTCCCTGTGTCCATCTCATCCTCTCCTCTATACCTCTGTCTTTTCTCCCCTTTCCTTCCATCTGTCCCCGTGTCCATCTCATCCTCTCCTCTATACCTCTGTCTTTTCTCCCCTTTCCTTCCATCTGTCCCCGTGTCCAACTCATCCTCTCCTCTATACCTCTGTCTTTTCTCCCCTTTCCTTCCATCTGTCCCCGTGTCCAACTCATCCTCTCCTCCTCTACGTGAGTCTATTATTCATCTGTAAAGTGACAGTGGGCAGGCTTCTCCGTACCTCAAATAAGGAGATACATGCTGTTTCATTATTGATGCCCGAGCCACTGTTTGTTTGGTAAGGGCTGTGACACCGCAGAGAGAGAGAATGGAAGAAAGGAAGGCTGGTGGACGGACAGAAGAGGGACAGAGAGAGAGGGAGAAAACGAGAGGGGAAGGGCTGTGACACAGGAGACAGAATGAAAGAAAGAAGAGAGACAGACACAGCACAGTATGCGTTTATCTCCTGTCTTTGGGGAAGACGGACACAGGTAGAGAGAGAAAACTAAAGTGTTGTTCTACCCCTCTCTAATCCTTACGTCTCTCTGTCTTCTTTTCTCTCTCTCTTGTGGTGTTAATATCCACTCCACTCTGCTGGAGTGTAAAGGTGACTCACATGAGTTTCTGTCCCACTGTCACTGGTGTGTTCACTTCAGTTGAGTGGCCTTGCCTGCTCTGTCTCTTGCTCTCTCTTTTTCCATCCCTCCATCTCCCTTCCTTTCTATGTAGCTACAGTTGTTAACGCATACACTGCCACCCACTGTGAGTAGTGTCTCGTACTGTACATATTAGTCATATCTAAAAGGAGACGTAGGCTGCCTTGATACTTTCCAGGCAGTAGAGTCAGTTAGCACTCTACCAACCTCTTCCCTGTTAATATTGATGGAGACCAAAGGTGTGTGTGTGTCATGCTTTAGCACCTCTCTGCGATGGGCCCAAACACACCTACAAAACACACACAGTCACACACACTGAAGGTAAGGCACACAAACATGCTTTAGCACCTCTCTGTGATGGGCCCAAACACACCTACAAAACACACACAGTCACACACACTGAAGGTAAGGCACACAAACATGCTTTAGCACCTCTCTGCGATGGGCCCAAACACACCTACAAAACACACACAGTCACACACACTGAAGGTAAGGCACACAAACATGCTTTAGCCCCTCTCTGCGATGGGCCCAAACACACCTACAAAACACACACAGTCACACACACTGAAGGTAAGGCACACAAACATGCTTTAGCACCTCTCTGCGATGGGCCCAAACACACCTACAAAACACACACAGTCACACACACTGAGGGTAAGGCACACAAACATGCTTTAGCACCTCTCTGCGATGGGCCCAAACACACCTACAAAACACACACAGTCACACACACTGAAGGTAAGGCACACAAACATGCTTTAGCACCTCTCTGCGATGGGCCCAAGCACACCTACAAAACACACACAGTCACACACACTGAAGGTAAGGCACACAAACATGCTTTAGCACCTCTCTGTGATGGGCCCAAACACACCTACAAAACACACACAGTCACACACACTGAAGGTAAGGCACACAAACATGCTTTAGCCCCTCTCTGCGATGGGCCCAAACACAACTACAAAACACACATATACTCACACACACTGAAGGTAAGGCACACAAACATGCTTTAGCACCTCTCTGAGATGGGCCCAAACACACCTACAAAACACACACAGTCACACACACTGAAGGTAAGGCACACAAACATGCTTCAGCACCTCTCTGCGATGGGCCCAAACACACCTACAAAACACACACAGTCACACACACTGAAGGTAAGGCACACAAACATGCTTTAGCACCTCTCTGCGATGGGCCCAAACACACCTACAAAACACACACAGTCACACACACTGAAGGTAAGGCACACAAACATGCTTTAGCACCTCTCTGCGATGGGCCCAAGCACACCTACAAAACACACACAGTCACACACACTGAAGGTAAGGCACACAAACATGCTTTAGCACCTCTCTGTGATGGGCCCAAACACACCTACAAAACACACACAGTCACACACACTGAAGGTAAGGCACACAAACATGCTTTAGCACCTCTCTGCGATGGGCCCAAACACACCTACAAAACACACACAGTCACACACACTGAAGGTAAGGCACACAAACATGCTTTAGCACCTCTCTGAGATGGGCCCAAACACACCTACAAAACACACACAGTCACACACACTGAAGGTAAGGCACACAAACATGCTTTAGCACCTCTCTGCGATGGGCCCAAACACACCTACAAAACACACACAGTCACACACACTGAAGGTAAGGCACACAAACATGCTTTAGCCCCTCTCTGCGATGGGCCCAAACACACCTACAAAACACACACAGTCACACACACTGAAGGTAAGGCACACAAACATGCTTTAGCCCCTCTCTGCGATGGGCCCAAACACACCTACAAAACACACACAGTCACACACACTGAAGGTAAGGCACACAAACATGCTTTAGCACCTCTCAGTGATGGGCCCAAACACACCTACAAAACACACAGTCACACACACTGAAGGTAAGGCACACAAACATGCTTTAGCACCTCTCTGCGATGGGCCCAAACACACCTACAAAACACACACAGTCACACACACTGAAGGTAAGGCACACAAACATGCTTTAGCCCCTCTCTGCGATGGGCCCAAACACACCTACAAAACACACACAGTCACACACACTGAAGGTAAGGCACACAAACATGCTTTAGCCCCTCTCTGCGATGGGCCCAAACACAACTACAAAACACACATATACTCACACACACTGAAGGTAAGGCACACAAACATGCTTTAGCCCCTCTCTGCGATGGGCCCAAACACACCTACAAAACACACACAGTCACACACACTGAAGGTAAGGCACACAAACATGCTTCAGCACCTCTCTGCGATGGGCCCAAACACACCTACAAAACACACACAGTCACACACACTGAAGGTAAGGCACACAAACATGCTTTAGCACCTCTCTGCGATGGGCCCAAACACACCTACAAAACACACACATAGACTCACACACACTGAAGGT
The DNA here is from genome assembly GCF_036934945.1 of Oncorhynchus masou masou. Lineage (NCBI taxonomy): Eukaryota > Metazoa > Chordata > Actinopteri > Salmoniformes > Salmonidae > Oncorhynchus > Oncorhynchus masou. The sequence goes on along the minus strand of NC_088241.1, from coordinate 5,868,120 downwards.
AAGGCACACAAACATGCTTTAGCCCCTCTCTGCGATGGGCCCAAACACACCTACAAAACACACACAGTCACACACACTGAAGGTAAGGCACACAAACATGCTTTAGCACCTCTCTGCGCTGGGCCCAAACACACACAGTCACACACACTGAAGGTAAGGCACACAAACATGCTTTAGCACCTCTCTGCGCTGGGCCCAAACACACACAGTCACACACACTGAAGGTAAGGCACACAAACATGCTTTAGCACCTCTCTGCGATGGGCTAAAACACACACAGTCACACACACTGAAGGTAAGGCACACAAACATGCTTTAGCACCTCTCTGTGATGGGCCAAAACACACACAGTCACACACACTGAAGGTAAGGCACACAAACATGCTTTAGCACCTCTCTGCGATGGGCCCAAACACACCTACAAAACACACACAGTCACACACACTGAGGGTAAGGCACACAAACATGCTTTAGCACCTCTCTGCGATGGGCCCAAACACACCTACAAAACACACACAGTCACACACACTGAAGGTAAGGCACACAAACATGCTTTAGCACCTCTCTGCGATGGGCCCAAGCACACCTACAAAACACACACAGTCACACACACTGAAGGTAAGGCACACAAACATGCTTTAGCACCTCTCTGTGATGGGCCCAAACACACCTACAAAACACACACAGTCACACACACTGAAGGTAAGGCACACAAACATGCTTTAGCACCTCTCTGCGATGGGCCCAAACACACCTACAAAACACACACAGTCACACACACTGAAGGTAAGGCACACAAACATGCTTTAGCACCTCTCTGAGATGGGCCCAAACACACCTACAAAACACACACAGTCACACACACTGAAGGTAAGGCACACAAACATGCTTTAGCACCTCTCTGCGATGGGCCCAAACACACCTACAAAACACACACAGTCACACACACTGAAGGTAAGGCACACAAACATGCTTTAGCCCCTCTCTGCGATGGGCCCAAACACACCTACAAAACACACACAGTCACACACACTGAAGGTAAGGCACACAAACATGCTTTAGCCCCTCTCTGCGATGGGCCCAAACACACCTACAAAACACACACAGTCACACACACTGAAGGTAAGGCACACAAACATGCTTTAGCACCTCTCAGTGATGGGCCCAAACACACCTACAAAACACACAGTCACACACACTGAAGGTAAGGCACACAAACATGCTTTAGCACCTCTCTGCGATGGGCCCAAACACACCTACAAAACACACACAGTCACACACACTGAAGGTAAGGCACACAAACATGCTTTAGCCCCTCTCTGCGATGGGCCCAAACACACCTACAAAACACACACAGTCACACACACTGAAGGTAAGGCACACAAACATGCTTTAGCCCCTCTCTGCGATGGGCCCAAACACAACTACAAAACACACATATACTCACACACACTGAAGGTAAGGCACACAAACATGCTTTAGCCCCTCTCTGCGATGGGCCCAAACACACCTACAAAACACACACAGTCACACACACTGAAGGTAAGGCACACAAACATGCTTCAGCACCTCTCTGCGATGGGCCCAAACACACCTACAAAACACACACAGTCACACACACTGAAGGTAAGGCACACAAACATGCTTTAGCACCTCTCTGCGATGGGCCCAAACACACCTACAAAACACACACATAGACTCACACACACTGAAGGTAAGGCACACAAACATGCTTTAGCACCTCTCTGCGATGGGCCCAAACACACCTACAAAACACACACAGTCACACACACTGAAGGTAAGGCACACAAACATGCTTTAGCACCTCTCTGCGCTGGGCCCAAACACACACAGTCACACACACTGAAGGTAAGGCACACAAACATGCTTTAGCACCTCTCTGCGCTGGGCCCAAACACACACAGTCACACACACTGAAGGTAAGGCACACAAACATGCTTTAGCACCTCTCTGCGATGGGCTAAAACACACACAGTCACACACACTGAAGGTAAGGCACACAAACATGCTTTAGCACCTCTCTGTGATGGGCCAAAACACACACAGTCACACACACTGAAGGTAAGGCACACAAACATGCTTTAGCACCTCTCTGCGATGGGCCAAAACACACACAGTCACACACACTGAAGGTAAGGCAAACAAACATGCTTTAGCACCTCTCTGCGATGGGCCCAAACACACACAGTCACACACACTGAAGGTAAGGCACACAAACATGCTTTAGCACCTCTCTGCGATGGGCCCAAACACACACAGTCACACACACTGAAGGTAAGGCACACAAACATGCTTTAGCACCTCTCTGCGATGGGCCAAAACACACACAGTCACACACACTGAAGGTAAGGCACACAAACATGCTTTAGCACCTCTCTGCGATGGGCCAAAACACACACAGTCACACACACTGAAGGTAAGGCACACAAACATGCTTTATCACCTCTCTGCGATGGGCCCAAACACACACACAGTCACACACACTGAAGGTAAGGCACACAAACATGCTTTAGCACCTCTCTGCGATGGGCCCAAACACACACAGTCACACACACTGAAGGTAAGGCACACAAACATGCTTTAGCACCTCTCTGCGCTGGGCCCAAACACACCTACAAAACACACACAGTCACACACACTGGAGGTAAGGCACACAAACATGCTTTAGCACCTCTCTGCGATGGGCCCAAACACACACAGTCACACACACTGAAGGTAAGGCACACAAACATTGTGGCACAGACACTCCAACATACACACTTATAGACAAACACTGAAACACTCCATTTATCCACCCATCTCCACCCTGTCTCTTAATATCCTCCAGATGCTGCATCCATCCATCCACAGACAGTCAGTCAAGGACAGGTTCTACTACCCTCCATCATTACATACAACCACCGAGAGAGAGACACAGGGAAAGAGTGGAAGGATGGAGGGAGGGAGAGGAGGAATGAGGAAAACGGGAGATTAACACAAGTCCAGAAATAAGCTCACGCACGTCAAAGGGGGTCATCAAAACTTCGCTGTTGGTTACAAAGAGGACAAGTGCTGATGGAGAGAGCAGCGGTGAACCCATCACACCCCACGCCCTGTTACAGTCTGCATAGCTTCACCTAGCAATGAAGCAAGAAGTAACTCACTGAACAGGCACCAGCAAGATACAGGAAGAAAGACAGTTGCAATTTGGTGAAGCTTTGAGCAAGTTATTCCCCCTGCTAATACCCTGTCTTTTCTTACTGCCTCTCTATATCTCTTCTCTGGAATGTTGTGTATTACCTTCCCATGATGCTCTAAAAGCTACCTCTCATTTGGCACAGTATTGGGCAACTCCATTAACCATGTTTTCCTTTTTTGGCAGAAATGTAGCAGTAGGCCTATATCCCTAAACCACTCAGTAATGAATTAACTGGTATTTTGCCGTTCTGTGGCCCTGTCTCTCTTTCCAGTTTCAGACTAATATTATTGGGCTATTTGGCACGTTATCCAGCTAGCTTGATTTCAGGGGTAACTTAATTCACCATTTGTTCCTCCTCTTACTCAAAAAGCAGGCCGAGGCCTAGTCATTCCATGAACAAACTGTTACTCTCCCTCTCTCACCCTTTCTCTCCCTTTTCTGACACAATCCTGTTTGGCTCATTATGAGGCTATCTTGGTAAAGGTCTAATTTGGGCGGCAGGTAGCCTCGAGGTTGAGCGTTGGGCTAGAACCGAAAGGTTGCTGCTTTGAATACCGGAGCCGACAAGTTGAAAAAAATAATGTCTGGCGCTGTGGTCTTGAGCAAGGCATTTAACCCTAATTGCTCCAGGGGCGCTATTCAATGGTGACCCTGGCTGTGACCCCACTCCCCACGGGTGTCTCAGGGGGAGTTGGGATATGAAGAAACACATTTCCATTACACACAATTATTATTATTATTCCGTTTAAAAAATGTTGTTCTCCTCGACAGATAAGTTAACTCTTCTCTGCCAGACAGTGAGTGGTCTTTGGTCTCTGTCGCCTCGGGGTTCATGGCTCTTGAATCACAGAAGTGACACATGACTCAGCCATGGATAAACCAGACTCGACCACAGAGATAATCCTCACATCACGCAAGGGGAGACAGGGGAAATAAGCCTAATGAAGGTGAGAAAAATAACTATGTAAGCACCCCCCCAAAACAAAAAAAAATGTCCCAAGAAAAACAAAGCCCTGGCTCACCTCGGGGTCGTTGTGTCGTTGACGGATCCTCCTCTCGCCTCACACGAAGCCATTTCAATCACCATATGCGCACACATGCAGGCGGCCAGCCCTCAAGGACATAGCGAGCTTTTAGTGGGAGAGCTGCTCTTTTAAAGCGGTTCCACGGTCCCAAGACTCCCGCTGAGAGACACGTGCTCCGTTTTATCACACTTTCTTTTATTTCTTATGCCCTGAAAGAACAGCTTATCACACCAGAGATAAGGCCAATTATCTGCTCAATTAATGCCAGAACCTGCTACCAGCACTGGCCCAAATGACCTCAGAATTGAATTCAGAAAATTTGAATGTTCTCAGAGGCAATTCATTTTGCAGCAGTCATAGAACGTATCACATAAAAAATGTTTAAACGAAAAAACAACCACAAATAGCAAAGGATATTTCCAAGACAGTAGGCAGGGTAAGAGAATTTCATAGTTATAGCGCAAGTGCTAAGTGTAATTAGTCCAACATTTTGTTAAATTGCAGAATTGCATTCAGAATAAAAGAGTATTTGGCCATATTTAATTTATTTGATTTTTTTTTCTTTGTTTTGGGCCAATAAGCGAAATGTTGCTGGTTCAAATCCCTGAGCCGACTAGGTGAATAAAAAAAAACAACATCTTCTGATGTGCCCTTGAGCAAGGCACGTAACCCTAGTTGCTCTGGATAATAGTGTCTGCTAAATGACTAATATGTAGAAAATGTAGTCTGTACCTGTGGTCAGAGGGAAGGGGGTGGACCGGGTGGGATGAGTCAACCAGGGGGAAGGGGGTGGACTGGGTGGGATGAGTCAACCAGAGGGAAGGGGGTGGACTGGGTGGGATGAGTCAACCAGAGGGAAGGGGGTGGACTGGGTGGGATGAGTCAACCAGAGGGAAGGGGGTGGACTGGGTGGGATGAGTCAACCAGGGGGAAGGGGGTGGACTGGGTGGGATGAGTCAACCAGGGGGAAGTAGGTGGACTGGGTGGGATGAGTCAACCAGGGGGAAGGGGGTGGACTGGGTGGGATGAGTCAACCAGGTGGAAGGGGGTGGACTGGGTGGGATGAGTCAACCAGGGGGAAGGGGGTGGACTGGGTGGGATGAGTCAACCAGGGGGAAGGGGGTGGACTGGGTGGGATGAGTCAACCAGAGGGAAGGGGGTGGACTGGGTGGGATGAGTCAACCAGAGGGAAGGGGGTGGACTGGGTGGGATGAGTCAACCAGAGGGAAGGGGGTGGACTGGGTGGGATGAGTCAACCAGAGGGAAGGGGGTGGACTGGGTGGGATGAGTCAACCAGGGGGAAGGGGGTGGACTGGGTGGGATGAGTCAACCAGAGGGAAGGGGGTGGACTGGGTGGGATCCGGAGGGCTCTGCCCAGGTAGAGAGATGACACTTCATGCTGTTGCTGCCCCATGATTCTTCTGCAAGTCTTGACTACTTTGTCCAACCTTTTTTTCTGTGCACCTTTGATATTCCCAAACCAGGAGGTCAAGCAGTAGGACAGAATGCTCTGAATGAATGATTTATAAAAGAGAACCATGATGGCCAGATCAACATTAAAAAGGATCAGTTTCTGGTGAGACTGACAGAATGATTATCTCTAACTCACACAGTGAGATGAGAGGCCCATCTCAGCCTGACAGCCTGTTATAAACAACAAACAAATACATATTAGGCCTAGTCTGCTGTTAGGCATTTAACACTACAGTCTGCTGTTAGGCATTTAACACTACAGTCTGCTGTTAGGCATTTAACACTGAAGTCTGCTGTTAGGCATTTAACACTGAAGTCTGCTGTTAGTCATTTAACACTGAAGTCTGCTGTTAGTCATTTAACACTACAGTCTGCTGTTAGGCATTTAACACTGAAGTCTGCTGTTAGGCATTTAACACTAAAGTCTGCTGTTAGGCATTTAACACTAAAGTCTGCTGTTAGGCATTTAACACTGAAGTCTGCCGTTAGTCATTTAACACTACAGTCTGCTGTTAGGCATTTAACACTAAAGTCTGCTGTTAGGCATTTAACACTACAGTCTGCTGTTAGGCATTTAACACTACAGTCTGCTGTTAGGCATTTAACACTACAGTCTGCTGTTAGGCATTTAACACTGAAGTCTGCCGTTAGTCATTTAACACTACAGTCTGCTGTTAGGCATTTAACACTAAAGTCTGCTGTTAGGCATTTAACACTAAAGTCTGCCGTTAGTCATTTAACACTACAGTCTGCTGTTAGGCATTTAACACTGAAGTCTGCTGTTAGGCATTTAACACTGAAGTCTGCTGTTAGGCATTTAACACTAAAGTCTGCTGTTAGGCATTTAACACTGAAGTCTGCTGTTAGGCATTTAACACTAAAGTCTGCTGTTAGGCATTTAACACTAAAGTCTGCTGTTAGGCATTTAACACTGAAGTCTGCTGTTAGGCATTTAACACTAAAGTCTGCTGTTAGGCATTTAACACTGAAGTCTGCCGTTAGGCATTTAACACTAAAGTCTGCCGTTAGGCATTTAACACTAAAGTCTGCTGTTAGGCATTTAACACTAAAGTCTGCCGTTAGGCATTTAACACTAAAGTCTGCTGTTAGGCATTTAACACTGAAGTCTGCCGTTAGGCATTTAACACTAAAGTCTGCTGTTAGGCATTTAACACTAAAGTCTGCTGTTAGGCATTTAACACTAAAGTCTGCTGTTAGGCATTTAACACTAAAGTCTGCTGTTAGGCATTTAACACTAAAGTCTGCTGTTAGGCATTTAACACTAAAGTCTGCTGTTAGGCATTTAACACTAAAGTCTGCTGTTAGGCATTTAACACTAAAGTCTGCTGTTAGGCATTTAACACTAAAGCCTGCTGTTAGGCATTTAACACTAAAGTCTGCTGTTAGGCATTTAACACTAAAGTCTGCTGTTAGGCATTTAACACTAAAGTCTGCTGTTAGGCATTTAACACTAAAGTCTGCTGTTAGGCATTTAACACTAAAGTCTGCTGTTAGGCATTTAACACTAAAGTCTGCTGTTAGTCATTTAACACTAAATTCTGCTGTTGGGCATTTAAAATTAAAGTCTGCTGTTAGGCATTTAACACTAAATTCTGGTGTTGGGCATTTAACACTAAAGTCTGCTGTTAAGCATTTAACACTAAAGTCTGCTGTTAGCTAAAGTCTGCTGTTAGGCATTTAACACTAAAGTCTGGTGTTGGGCATTTGACACTAAAGTATGCTGTTAGGCATTTAACACTAAAGTCTGCTGTTAGGCATTTAACACTAAAGCCTGCTGTCAGGGATTTAACACTAAAGTCTGCTGTTAGGCATTTAACACTAAAGTCTGCTGTTAGGCATTTAACACTAAGGTCTGCTGTTAGGTATTTAACACTAAAGTCTGCTGTTAGGCATTTAACACCAAAGTCTGCTGTTAGGCATTTAATACTAAAGTCTGCTGTTAGTCATTTAACACTAAAGTCTGTTGTTAGGCATTTAACACTAAAGTCTGCTGTTAGTCATTTAACACTAAAGTCTGGTGTTAGGCATTTAACACTAAAGTCTGCTGTTAGGCATTTAACACTAAAGCCTGCTGTTAGGGATTTAACACTAAAGTCTGCTGTTAGGCATTTAACACTAAAGTCTGCTGTTAGGCATTTAACACTAAAGTCTGTTGTTAGGCATTTAACACTAAAGTCTGCTGTTAGTCATTTAACACTAAAGTCTGGTGTTAGGCATTTAACACTAAAGCCTGCTGTTAGGCATTTAACACTAAAGCCTGCTGTTAGGGATTTAACACTAAAGTCTGCTGTTAGGCATTTAACACTAAAGTCTGCTGTTAGGCATTTAACACTAAAGTCTGTTGTTAGGCATTTAACACTAAAGTCTGTTGTTAGGCATTTAACACTAAAGTCTGCTGTTAGTCATTTAACACTAAAGTCTGGTGTTAGGCATTTAACACTAAAGTCTGCTGTTAGGCATTTAACACTAAAGCCTGCTGTTAGGGATTTAACACTAAAGTCTGCTGTTAGGCATTTAACACTAAAGGCTGGTGTTGGGCATTTAACACTAAAGTCTGCTGTTAGGCATTTAACACTAAAGTCTGGTGTTAGGCACTTAACACTAAATTCTGCTGTTGGGCATTTAAAACTAAAGTCTGCTGTTAGGCATTTAACACTAAATTCTGGTGTTGGGCATTTTACACTAAAGTCTGCTGTTAGGCATTTAACACTAAAGTCTGCTGTTAGGCATTTAACACTAAATTCTGGTGTTGGGCATTTAACACTAAAGTCTGCTGTTAAGCATTTAACACTAAAGTCTGCTGTTAGCTAAAGTCTGCTGTTAGGCATTTAACACTAAAGTCTGGTGTTGGGCATTTAACACTAAAGTCTGCTGTTAGGCATTTAACACTAAAGTCTGCTGTTAGTCATTTAACACTAAAGTCTGTTGTTAGGCATTTAACACTAAAGTCTGCTGTTAGTCATTTAACACTAAAGTCTGGTGTTAGGCATTTAACACTAAAGCCTGCTGTTAGGGATTTAACACTAAAGTCTGCTGTTAGGCATTTAACACTAAAGTCTGCTGTTAGGCATTTAACACTGAAGTCTGCTGTTAGGCATTTAACACTAAAGTCTGTTGTTAGGCATTTAACACTAAAGCCTGCTGTTAGGCATTTAACACTAAAGTCTGCTGTTAGGCATTTAACACTAAATTCTGTTGTTGGGCATTTAACACTAAAGTCTGCTGTTAGGCATTTAACACTAAAGTCTGCTGTTAGGCATTTAACACTAAAGTCTGCTGTTAGGCATTTAACACTAAAGTCTGCTGTTAGGCATTTAACACTAAAGCCTGCTGTTAGGCATTTAACACTAAAGCCTGCTGTTAGGCATTTAACACTAAAGCCTGCTGTTAGGCATTTAACACTAAAGCCTGCTGTTAGGCATTTAACACTAAGGTCTGCTGTTAGGCATTTAACACTAAATTCTGTTGTTGGGCATTTAACACTAAAGCCTGCTGTTAGGGATTTAACACTAAAGTCTGCTGTTAGGCATTTAACACTAAATTCTGTTGTTGGGCATTTAACACTAAAGCCTGCTGTTAGGGATTTAACACTAAAGTCTGCTGTTAGGCATTTAACACTAAATTCTGGTGTTGGGCATTTAACACTAAAGACTGCTGTTAGGGATTTAACACTAAAGTCTGCTGTTACGGATTTAACACTAAAGCCTGCTGTTAGGCATTTAACACTAAAGCCTGCTGTTAGGCATTTAACACCAAAGCCTGCTGTTAGGCATTTAACACTAAAGTCTGATGTTAGGCATTTAACACTAAAGTCTGCTGTTAGGCATTTAACACTAAAGCCTGCTGTTAGGCATTTAACACTAAAGTCTGCTGTTAGGCATTTAACACTAAATTCTGTTGTTGGGCATTTAACACTAAAGTCTGCTGTTGGGCATTTAACACTAAAGTCTGCTGTTAGGCATTTAACACTAAAGCCTGCTGTTAGGCATTTAACACTAAAGCCTGCTGTTAGGCATTTAACACTAAAGTCTGGTGTTTTCAAAGTCAGGCTGAATTGAAAATATGAATCATATCCTATAGATACTGGCCATCGTTATCAGTGCCAATCATGTCATAGCCTTTTCCTGCAGTCAAAATGATCAAATCACCCTCTATTTCCTCATGGGTGGAATGTTATTCATATTTTTCATAATTTCATAATTAATCTACATTATAAAGAAAACTGCTGAAAACCCAGTGTTTCTATGTCAAATGGTTTTGTCCAGTCTACTGTGATGTACATAAAGTGTAATATTGGGATGCAAACTCAAAATGTAATGTATTTCAACTCTCTCCATATATATCTGACATGGTACAGGTGTCTTCTTTGTTTTAAGCCCATAACCATGTGTGAGAGGTGTAAACTTTTTGTTTCAAAGTAGATTTGTTAAGACTACCATGAAAAACTCTGTGTGACCCTGGTTTAGCCCACTACCGTAAAAGGTTAACAAGTTACAGCCTACCAAAACAGAAGAGGGGATATTTGACCAAATTAAAACAAGGGTCCATTCAGGCATCTTCTAGTGCCTGAGGTGATCAGGCCTGTCTCCTGTTGGTGCATCCCGGGTTGGGTGTGGAAACAACACAAGTCAACAGCTTTTTAATTTGATTTATTAACCTTCATTTAACCAGCGAAAACCCATTAAGACCAGAGTCTCATTTCCAATGGTGCCCTGAGAACCACAGTTCAAGCAACGTGAGCAACACATTTAACAATGATCACTACAAAATGAGTTGCAACATTTAACAACGATCACTACAAAATGAGTTGCAACATTTAACAACGATCACTACAAAATGAGTTGCAACATTTCAAATAAATCACGTTCCATTCAAAAGGGCAGTAGAAACAAATACATACAATCAATCAAAACAAGGGCAGTTTTCATTGGTCACATTTAAAAAAATCAGAGGCCTAAATTCACCTTCTGGGACCAGATAATGACATTTTAGAATGAACTGTAGGTCATCCCAGGATGGAGGGGCATAGTAACTGAAAGCAGTCTTCCCTAACTCAGAGGAGACCCGCGGAGACCTGTTGAACAGCTAAACTCAAAGGAGAGTGATAGATGGAAAAACACAGACAGGATACCTTAGAGTAGTAACCCAGTTATTAGATGTTCTTCTTCAAAGGACGAACCTGTTGCCACAGAGGAGGACGCTACAAAAAAAGGAGTATGAGAGAGATTTATCTCTTTTCTTCATGTTTAATACACTTCAATCAGCACCTTGTCAATCTCTTAGGTATGCTGTGATCTTTGGCTCCTACCTGGCTATAGGAGTGTACACACCAACACCTTTCAGCCACCATAGTGAGCCACGACATACACGCACACACACTAACACACACAGAGACATAAATCGTCAGTTGTTCAACCCAAAGCAGTGTAGAGTAGCCTCTGGACAGGGAATTCACTGGACAAACAACACAAGATTCAACAACCACCACTCTCTGAAGAACCATACAGACAGACATAGATATACTCATTGGTGCAGAACAAAACACATGTATTCACACTTGCACACTGACTCACAACACACACAGCCAAGAAAGACAAAAACAGACACCAGATCCCACAGACACTACACACATGGTCACATACATAGAGACAGTCTGTCAGACAGTCAGATATTCATTTAATTTCAATTAAATCACAACCTCCCACCACCAACAGTTCTTGGCATAACCAACTGGTTTTATGTCGGTTTTAGATGGAGTTCTGTGCTATCAGCTTAATACAGCATTACAGAAAGAGCTCTGTCAATCATTCAGCACATCAACAGAATCTGTAGGCCAGTGACACAATCTACCCCCCCCCCCCACACACACACACCACATTTCATCTTAGTAAAGACCATCTGTTACATACGCTGCAGCTCAAATCTGTGGAGCTAGATAGAGCAGTTTCCTCCCCTGCTTTGACACACATAGACAGAGCCACCATGAATAACCACTCAAACACATCAATCACTGCACATCACCCATCATCGCTCTTCTTTAAAATAGAACAGGAGCTTTCCAGTGCTTTTCAGATGAAATATATGCAGAGGCCTCTCCAAGAGATGGAGACAGAATGCAAATGTACACACCACACAGACAAAGAATTACACCTGCGCATGCACACATACACACACATAGACATATAAAGGCGCACACACGCACGCACACACACATACACACACGGCCAAAGACAGATAGTGAGTCATTAACTATTACTTAGTTTTCGCATATCAACCCACTTCAATATGACAGTCCACTTCAACTTGACATGCCACCTTATGCATGTGGATTTTGTGCAGCTATCCATCCATCCTTCCCCCCTCTCTCCCCCCCCCCTCTCTCTCTCTCTCTCTCTCTTTAAATTAAATTTAAATTTGAGGGCTTTATTGATATTCTCTCTCTTTCTTTCTTTCTTTCTTTCTTTCTCTCTCTCTCTCTTTTTATCTCATTTCCCATCCATCCATCCATCCAGCCATCCATCCATTTGACTATAAATCATCACCAAGACCTATCAAAGCCTGCAACAACATGCCTTCTTGAATACTGGGACAGTCTCCCATTAACATGAACAATGGGAAAAAAGACCAACAAATGAAAAGAGGCACATGTTACAGTGGGAGGAAGAGGAGGAGGGGAGGGGAGGTGGAGGAGAGGAGGAGAAGGAGGAGGAGGGGGAGAGGAGGAGAGGAGGAGGGGAGGGGAGGGGAGGGAGGGGAGGGGGGGGGAGGGGAGGGGAGGGGAGGGAGGAGGAGGAGAGGAGGAGGAGGAGTAGGAGGAGGAGAGAGGAGGAGGAGGAGGAGAGGTGAAGGAGGGGAGGAGGGGTGGAGGAGGGGAGGAGGGGTGGAGGAGGATGAGGAGGAGGAGGAGGGAAGGCGAGGGGATGAGAGGTGGAGGGGAGCGGAGGTGAGGGAGGGGAGGAGGGGAGAAGAGATGGATGTGGAGGTGGAGGAGGCAGGAGAGGAGGAGGGGAGGAGAGATAGATGTGGAGGTGGAGGAAAAAGAGGAGGGGAGGAGGAGGAGGAGGCGTGCTGGTAGGGAGTACTGTAGCTGTAGTGGAGCTGAATAGGGAGGGAGGCAGGGGGTCTTTAACTGTCACATTCATGATATCATGAGTGGGGGGTGGCAGGGGGTCTTTAACTGTCACATTCATGATATCATGAGTGGGGGGTGGCAGGGTTCAGAGGGAGAGAAGGGTTATGCAACGTATTAACCATTTTGATTATTGCCCCACATTTGTCTTCTTTTGTTGTGAGAACTTGACCGGCCCCATGGAGAACCTGGCTTTCCCATGCCAACTTAGTTCTGTCTGACACACTATAACATGGAGACACACACACGCATGCACACACTCTCACACACACATACAAACATACATACATACAGAGACAAACCAACTCTCCATCACTCTTGAACACACACAAGTGCACGACACACATACACATACACACATACATTCACACACAGAGCCACATCCATTGCACACAAACACACACACTCACAAACGTACAAACACACAAAAAGCTCACTCACAATCACTCTAATATAAACACACACACTGTCTTATATAGGAATAGAGAGGTAAAGTTGTTTCTTACCTTCTTCAGCTGAATTAGACTGGAGAAACAGAGAGAGAGAAAGAAGGACATTCCACATCTCCACTACAGAATGACACTAACCCAGAGAGGGAGGAGGGAGGGAGCATGAAAGAGAGAGAGAGAGAGAGAGAGAGAGAGAGAGAGACAGAGAGAGAGAGAGAGAGAGACAGCGAGAGAGAGGGGGGACTGGGAGGAGGAGTCTGCCTGCTCTATTTCAGAGAGAGAGAGAGAGAGAGAGAGATATGGGGAGGTGGATGGGGGAAGGAGAACAAATAATTTTCAGAGTGAAGGAAAAAAACGACAGCAGCACCAATATTGTGCCGGGCGTGAGGTAAACACTCCACATTCATAACTGTGGAAATGAGAACGACAGAGTGTGGTGGAAAAATCTACAAATGAGTTTGGCTGGTTTGCACTAGAACCACTGTCTAGACATGCCAAGTTATCCTTCTCCTCTATGTTATCCTTCTGTGTAAACACACATTAATTCAGGCTGGCACTTCGGCTGGCAAGAAACTATGGCATCACTGGCATATCTGAATTCTGTAACAACATGCATTTCTTGGAGCTTGTGCCAACATTTTTTTGTCACACTTTTTTTATGTAAATCATCATAATTTAGACGCATTATTGGCCTCCACCACTCATCTTGCTCTCTCTGCCTCCTTTCTTTGCTCTCTCTCTCTTTCTCTCTGTTGCTGTCTTTCTCTGTCTGTATCACTCTCTCTGACACACACACACACATACACACACACACAAATAGGATTGCTCACCCAGACAGTATCTAAACACGTATCTCCACGAAGGCAGGTGGAGATCATGCCCGTAGAAGCCCCTTGTCCACTAGTGACGCCTGCCTGTCAGGCCTGGTTGCTACAGCTTGTTGACGCCTGCTGGTCAGGACTGGTTACTACAGCTTGTTGACACCTGCCTGTCATGACTGGTTACTACAGCTTGTTGATACATGCCGGTCAGGACTGGTTTCTACAGCTTGTTGACACCTGCCTGTCAGGACTGGTTACTACAGCTTGTTGATACCTGCCTGTCAGGACTGGTTACTACAGCTTGTTGATACATGCCGGTCAGGACTGGTTACTACAGCTTGTTGATACCTGCCTGTCAGGACTGGTTACTACAGCTTGTTGACGCCTGCCTGTCAGGACTGGTTACTACAGCTTGTTGATACATGCCGGTCAGGACTGGTTACTACAGCTTGTTGATGCCTGCCTGTCATGACTGGTTACTACAGCTTGTTGACGCCTGCCTGTCAGGACTGGTTACTACAGCTTGTTGATATCTGCCTGTCAGGACTGGTTACTACAGCTTGTTGATACATGCCGGTCAGGACTGGTTACTACAGCTTGTTGATACCTGCCTGTCAGGACTGGTTACTACAGCTTGTTGACGCCTGCCTGTCAGGACTGGTTACTACAGCTTGTTGATACATGCCGGTCAGGACTGGTTACTACAGCTTGTTGATACCTGCCTGTCAGGACTGGTTACTACAGCTTGTTGATACCTGCCTGTCAGGACTGGTTACTACAGCTTGTTGATACCTGCCTGTCAGGACTGGTTACTACAGCTTGTTGATACATGCCGGTCAGGACTGGTTACTACAGCTTGTTGATGCCTGCCTGTCATGACTGGTTACTACAGCTTGTTGACGCCTGCCTGTCAGGACTGGTTACTACAGCTTGTTGATACCTGCCTGTCAGGACTGGTTACTACAGCTTGTTGATACCTGCCTGTCAGGACTGGTTTCTACAGCTTGTTGATACCTGCCTGTCAGGACTGGTTACTACAGCTTGTTGATACCTGCCTGTCAGGACTGGTTACTACAGCTTGTTGATACCTGCCTGTCAGGACTGGTTACTACAGCTTGTTGATACCTGCCTGTCAGGACTGGTTACTACAGCTTGTTGACACCTGCCTGTCAGGACTGGTTACTACAGCTTGTTGATGCCTGCTGGTCAGGCCTGGTTACTACAGCTTGTTGATACCTGCCTGTCAGGACTGGTTACTACAGCTTGTTGATACCTGCCTGTCAGGACTGGTTACTACAGCTTGTTGATACCTGCCTGTCAGGACTGGTTACTACAGCTTGTTGACGCCTGCCTGTCAGGACTGGTTACTACAGCTTGTTGACGCCTGCTGGTCAGGCCTGGTTACTACAGCTTGTTGACGCCTGCTGGTCAGGCCTGGTTACTACAGCTTGTTGACGCCTGCTGGTCAGGCCTGGTTACTACAGCTTGTTGACACCTGCTGGTCAGGCCTGGTTACTACAGCTTGTTGATACCTGCTGGTCAGGCCTGGTTACTACAGCTTGTTGACACCTGCCTGTCAGGCCTGGTTACTACAGCTTGTTGACACCTGCCTGTCAGGACTGGTTACTACAGCTTGTTGACACCTGCCTGTCAGGACTGGTTACTACAGCTTGTTGACGCCTGCCTGTCAGGACTGGTTACTACAGCTTGTTGACACCTGCCTGTCATGACTGGTTACTACAGCTTGTTGACACCTGCCTGTCAGGACTGGTTACTACAGCTTGTTGACACCTGCCTGTCAGGACTGGTTACTACAGCTTGTTGATACCTGCCTGTCAGGACTGGTTACTACAGCTTGTTGACGCCTGCCTGTTAGGACTGGTTACTACAGCTTGTTGATACCTGCCTGTCAGGACTGGTTACTACAGCTTGTTGATACCTGCCTGTCAGGACTGGTTACTACAGCTTGTTGACGCCTGCTGGTCAGGACTGGTTACTACAGCTTGTTGATGCCTGCCTGTCATGACTGGTTACTACAGCTTGTTGACGCCTGCCTGTCAGGACTGGTTACTACAGCTTGTTGACACCTGCCTGTCATGACTGGTTACTACAGCTTGTTGACGCCTGCCTGTCAGGACTGGTTACTACAGCTTGTTGATACCTGCCTGTCAGGACTGGTTACTACAGCTTGTTGACACCTGCCTGTCAGGACTGGTTACTACAGCTTGTTGACACCTGCCTGTCAGGACTGGTTACTACAGCTTGTTGACACCTGCCTGTCAGGACTGGTTACTACAGCTTGTTGATACCTGCTGGTCAGGCCTGGTTACTACAGCTTGTTGATACCT
The DNA here is from genome assembly GCF_036934945.1 of Oncorhynchus masou masou. Taxonomy (NCBI): domain Eukaryota; kingdom Metazoa; phylum Chordata; class Actinopteri; order Salmoniformes; family Salmonidae; genus Oncorhynchus; species Oncorhynchus masou. The sequence goes on along the minus strand of NC_088241.1, from coordinate 5,851,655 downwards.
GCCGGTCAGGACTGGTTACTACAGCTTGTTGATACCGGCTGGTCAGGACTGGTTTCTACAGCTTGTTGACGCCTGCTGGTCAGGACTGGTTACTTCAGCTTGTTGATGCCTGCTGGTCAGGACTGGTTACTACAGCTTGTTAAGTCCTGCTGGTTTGGACTGGTTACTTCAGCTTGTTGATGCCTGCTGGTCAGGACTGGTTACTACAGCTTGTTAAGTCCTGCTGGTTTGGACTGGTTACTTCAGCTTGTTGATGCCTGCTGGCCAGGCCTGGTTACTACAGCTTGTTAACTCCTGCTAGTCAGGACTGGTTACTACAGCTTGTTGACGCCTGCTGGTCAGGCCTGGTTACTACAGCTTGTTAAGTCCTGCTGGTTTGGACTGGTTACTTCAGCTTGTTGATGCCTGCTGGTCAGGCCTGGTTACTACAGCTTGTTGACACCTGCCTGTCAGGACTGGTTACTACAGCTTGTCGATGCCTGCTGGTCAGGACTGGTTACTACAGCTTGTTGATGCTCAAGCAGACTTTCATGCTCCAATTCTTAGCAGTGACTAAACATTCGGTAGATTTTCCATGGAAAGGAAAGGGGAAGTGGGATACCTAGTCAGTTGTACAACTGAATGCATTGAACTGAAATGTGTCTTCTGCATTTAACCCAACCCGTCAGAGATTGGAGACGCATCTGCTGAACTGTGATCCTCATTAAGGGAGGCAGAGACAGTAAGAAATGTAATCCATCTATCCTAGCCTAGAATAACAGTAGATCTCTGACTAATGCAACAGTTTGGCACTGTTGTAAATGTGTGTACTAAACCAGGACATGCAGACACTATCAGGAGAATCAGAGGTATCAGGAGAAAATGACCAATAATTGAATGAGGACTGGTGATGTGCACTGCACTTATCACATATGCTGCACTAACTGGGAGTTGAGTGTTTGACTGTACAAGGAATCAGCACTCACCAGTTGGTATGGTCACTCGTGGCTTTATTTCCAGGTCAAACGTCATTACGTTGTTACAGTGATTAGTGAATTCTACAAGGCAGAGGAGGTTTTGTGTTGTATTGTGGGAAATGTAGTTTCCACCAAGAAGAAGAACACAGAAATAACCATAGAATAAACACACACAGAATACATACAGTGATGTTGATATACACACACAGATACAAGGAAAGTGACTTTATGTCTTTGAGGAAGAAAAAACCCCAACTGAGAATATAAGACTCTTCTGATTTTTCAATGGCTCAAAAATATAGTCACAGATTCCCTTTAAAATAAAAACATATTTTATTTTAGTTGCTCAAAGCTTGAAAAAAAAACACTAATTTATACAGTCTCTCTCTCTCTCTCTCTCTCTCTCTCTCTCTCTCTCTCTCTCTCTCATACACACTGGGGATTTTGTAGGGGTGTGGGGCGTCAGGATTTGTACAGTGGACGAGGAGGGAGGCTAGTCTTTAACTTTCTAGGTTCTTAAAATGAAAAAGGATTGGACCAAGAAATGTAATTATTTAAGAAGAAGAAATTCTTCTGTACAGTGGAACATTTACATACTAAGACAATTAATTACTAAACAAGAGCGCCCATTGAACCATTGCATTCATAATATACACATTAACATCATGTTAGCACAATATGTATGGCAGCGAATGGTAGAGTATATCACCATAGTTACATTCAGTAGTATGTGCAGAGTGCAAGCAGCAGTGCCAGAAAAATGATGAAATGAGTTATGAAAACTTTGAGGAAAGCTATCATAACAGGAATGTATTTTGTAACAGACACATATTAACATACTGTATATGTACACACCACATTCACAACCATCGAAGAAAAGATAGATTGCCAAAGTGATGATAGGTCAAATGTTGTTTTAGGCCAAAAGGTAGAAAAGTGCTCAGTTATCAATGAGTAACAACATCACATGAGTAATAACACAACCAAAATGCATTAGTAGATACTGTATGAGACACAGAGAAGATATTTGCCATCATTATGGAATACTAGCTACAATATAGTAGAAATAACTTACAAACATGTATAACAACAACTAACCTGGTCAAAACCTACACAAGACTCCACAATCACAATACAGTATTACACCACTGAAATGTCATGATTTTTACACACTGTTGTTGTCACAATAAATACTATTACTCCAGGGTTGGTATATACTCTCATTTAACATAGACACCTTGTTGGAACAACTATTTTCAGGATGTTCCTAACAAATCTATGTTCCTAACAAATCATATATTGTCTGTGATCATATACTTCACACTTGGTAGGTTGTTCAAATGACTAGAAATTCACATTCAGATCTAGTCTATGATAAATTCTATTCTATGATATATAAAAGCAAACACAGCTCACGTTAGATTGTTAGATCTCACTCCAAAAACTGTGCAGCCACTATACATCATACTGAGGTCAATGTAGAATTTCCAAGTACTAGTTGCATGTCATTGTTCCATAGGGGTGGCAGTGTAGCCTAGTGGTTAGAGCGTTGGACCGGGAGGTTGCGAGTTCAAACCCCCAAGCTGACAAGGTACAAATCTGTCGTTCTGCCCCTGAACAGGCAGTTAACCCACTGTTCCCAGGCTGTCATTGAAAATAAGAATTTGTTCTTAACTGACTTGCCTGGTTAAATAGAGGTAAAATAAAAAGGGGTTGAATGGCTTTGCTCCATATATTACCTCTACCCCTATCTGATACATACATTTTTTTATTTAACTGTCTTGTTCAGGAGCAGAACGACAGATTTTTACCCTGTCAGCTTGGGGATTCTATCCAGCGACCTTTTGATTACTGGCCCAACACTCAAACCACTAGGCTACCTGCTGCCCCATGAGTTGGAGTACATCTTAGATTTTTCAATGTTCCTCCACACATTCTCTCAATCAAACTGTCTTGAAGAGACTGTTATCATGCTGTCAAATAATTCTACTATCATACTGGCCAAACCCAGAATCTATGTTTGATGTACTATTTGGAGATTTGAATACATTTTACTACTGAACGCCTCATTAGCATAGCTATGATAGGCCAGCCAGGCATTGGAAGCGTATACTGTATGTAGTCTGATGAGGCAGACAGAAGCCACAGATATGGGTGAGCCATTGGTGGGCCAGTGTTCTAGCTGAAGCAGAGTTCATGGAGAGACACATCGTGCTGTTGAGTCTCTGTGACAGTTCAAGGTCAGGCTCCAGAGAAGTAAAGGCTAGGTTAGGATACACCAGGCAGAGAGACAGATAGGCTAGGTTAGGATACACCAGGCAGAGAGATTTGTTGGAATGTTGTTGGAATGTTTATCCTCTTAAATGCTAATACTATAAATGTTTTTATTGTAATGTCAATCATTAAAAAGTACCGTAAAAAATTGTCATTGATTAATTAATGATTACCTCTATGAGGTAAGTCACCTAAAAATAAATGTCATAAATTACTTGGGCATTGGTAAAAGATCATTACAAATGATCATTAATAACTTACAGTAATAAATACTTTAGGCAGTTTAAAAGAAAATGACTGAAGGCACACACACACACACACACACACACACGCGCGCGCGCGCACACACACACACACACACACACACACACACACACACACACACACACACACACACACACACATACTGACACACAGTAAACATAAATCCTATTTGACACGCACTCTCATGATGCCTGCATTATCATCCCCAACCCTATTCCCAACACACATTATACATACACCCGACACTAAGCTGCTATTTCATATGGAAGCTCCTTTCCATAACAGTGCATATCTCTAGTCCTGCACTTTAAAAGTCCCATTCAACCTCAAATGGAGAAAAAAAAATGTAACTTAAACTACATTACAGTATCTATGCACAAGGGGCTTGTCTAACCCTGTAACCCTGCTCTCTAACTGTTCCACTGTCTACGGATTCGCTGACGATCACTTCTTCTCCTTCTCTTCCGTCGGAAACTCAACCATTGGAACTTTCTCCGTCGTCGGGGAGACGGGCAGGGTGACCATACCCTCTGGGGGAGGAGATTGGGCTCCTGCAGTGCCGGCGAATCCTTTGGCAATGTCGTCAAAGGTCCGCCCCTTGGTCTCCGGGACTTTGAAGTAGGTGAAGACGATGAAGAATATGAGGAAGATCATGAAGATGATGAAGACGTAAGGACCACACAGCTCCTGTAAAGGAGAGCGAGAGAGGAGGTTAGAGAGTAACACAATCTAAACTGTAAAGTTTGTCTGATGTTTTGGTCTTATAATGGTGCCAATCCAATTCATTCAGCTTTGAGGCCGGCAGATTTATCTTGATACATATGCATTGGTGTCTGTAGTACGAGGGGTAGGATGAGGAAGAAGAACCAACCTCCAGTTTGGGGAAGCCCAGCCCGACCAGGAAGTTGGCAGTCCAGTTGGAGCAGCCGGCGACGGCCATAGCTGCAGGCCGAGGCCCCTGGGAGAACAACTCAGCAACTATGAACCATGGGATAGGACCCGGACCCATCTCAAAACTGGCCACGAAGGCAAACACCGCCACGATGGCCAGGTAGCTCAGAGACGGGTTGGTCTTCTACTCAGAGAGGAGGATGGAATGGAGGGATCAAACATGTTTGTTTTAGTTTTTTTCACCTTTATTTAACCAGGTAGGCCAGTTGAGAACAAGTTCTCATTTACAACTGCGACTTGTCCAAGATAAACCAAAGTAGTGCGACAAAAAAAACAACAGAGAGTTAAACATGGGATAAACAAACGTACAGTCAATAACACACTAGAAAAATATTTATACAGTCTGTGCCAATGAAGTAAGGAGGTAATGCAATAAATAGGCCAATAGTGGCGAAGTAATTACATTTTAGCAATTTACACTGGAGTGATATATGTGTAGGTGAGGATGTGCAAGTAGAAATACTGGTGTGCAAAAGAGCAGAAAAACAAAAACAAATATGGGGATGAGGTAGGTAGTTGGTTGGATGGGCTATTTACAGATGAGCTATGTACAGCTGCAGCGATCGGTAAGCTGCTCTGACAGCTGATGCTTAAAGTTAGTGAGGGAGATATGAGTCTCCAACTTCAGTGATTTTCATTGGCAGCAGAGAACTGGAAGGAAAGGAAGCCAAAGGAGGTGTTGGCTTGGGGAATAACCAGTGAAATAAACCTGCTGGAGCATGTGCTACCGGTGGGTGTTGCTATGGTGACAAGTGAGCTGAGATAAGGCGGAGCTTTACCTAGCAAGGACTTAATATATCCCATTTAGCAGACGCTTTTGTCCAAAGCGACTTACAAGTCGGCTGGGGCCACTACTTTTACATATGGGTGGCCCCAGCGGGAATCGAACCCACGACGCTTGGCGTTGCAAGCGCCATGCTCTACCGACTGAGCCACACAGGACTTATAGATGACCTGGAGCCAGTGGGTTTGACGACGAATATGTAGCTAGGACCAGCCAACGAGAGCATACAGGTCGCAGTGGTGGGTAGTATATGGGGCTTTGGTGACAAAACGGATGACACTGTGATAGACTGCATCCAATTTGCCGAGTAGAGTGTTGGAGGCTATTTTGTAAATCACATCGCAGAAGTCAAGGATCGGTAGGATAGTCAGTTTTACGAGGGTATGTTTGGCAAAATGAGTGAAGGAGGCTTTGTTGCGAAAGCCGATTCTAGATTTAACTTTGGATTGGAGACGCTTAATGTGAGTCTGGAAGGAAAGTTTACAGTCTAGCCAGACACCTAGGTATTTATAGTTGTCCACATATTCTAAGTCAGAACCGTCCAGAGTAGTGATGCTAGTCGGGCGGGAGGGTACAGGCAGTGATCGGTTGAAGAGCATGCATTTAGTTTTACTAACATTTAAGAGCAGTTGGAGGCCACGGAAGGAGTGTGGTATGGCATTGAAGCTCATTTGGAGGTTTGTTAACACAGTGTCCAAAGAAGGGCCAGATGTATACAGAATGGTGTTGTCTGCTGTTGGGGAATAATCAGAATATGTTGGTAACAAAGGTAAGATGTTTTATATTCATCATATGTTTGTAAGTTACTTCTCATCAGAATGTTATTTTTGTATAATACTGTGGCGGGGTTGCAGTATCTGTTCTATGTCAAGACTAAGTTGCTTGGGCCAGAGAGAGGGGAGAGGTCAAGCGTGTATCTCTTGGCTCCACAATGGCTGTGTGCCAGTCAGTGTGTCTCTGTGATCTTGTCAAGATAGGATGGATTTGATATATGCCTGTTGATATGGAGGATTGGTTTATGGTTCTGAGTTTGAGAAAGGAGACAAAGCTGAATGATGAATTATGCCGATGCTGTCTTATCCTGTGTGTGTCTTTGCTATAAAGGATCTCAGTTAAACTGTGGAAGGGACTCTCAGAGAATTCATTGATAGACACTGAATTGATCTGAGAGTCACAGGGTTGTGATAGAGCTCATATAATTAAAGATGGACGTTGTGATAACTAACTCTGACTTGTGTGTGGTTTGCTCTCATGATTTGGTAAATAGAGGAAATTTCCACGACACTGCGTAGAGGTGGATCAAAGAATCACCAGCAGCAAGAGCGGCATCATTGATTATGCAGAGAAAAGAGTCGGCCTGAGAATTTAACCCTGCGGCACCCCCATAGAGACCACCAGAGGTCCGGACAACAGGCCTTCCAATTTGACACACTGAACTCTACCTGAGAAGTAGTTAGTGAACCAGGCATGGCAGTCATTAAAGGCTGTTGAATCTGCCGATAAGAATACAGTGATTGACAGAGTCGAAAGCCTTGGCCAGGTCAATGAAGACGGCTGCACAGTACTGTCTTTTATCGATGGCGGTTATGATGTCGTTTAGGACCTTGAGCGTGGCTGAGGTTCACCTATGACCAGCTCGGAAACCAGATTGCATAGCGGACAAGGTATGGTGGGATTCGAAATGGTCGGTGATATGTTTGTTCACTTGGCTTCTGAAGACTTTAGAAGGGCAGGATGGATATAGGTCTGTAGCAGTTTGGGTCTAGAGTGTCTCCCCCTTTGAAGAGGGGGATGACTGTGGCCGCTTTCCAATCTTTAGGAATCTCAGATGATACGAAAGAGAGGTTGAACAGGCTAGTAATAGGGGTTGTAACAATGGCGGCGGATAATTTTTAATGTTAAGCAGTGGAATAAAATCCAGTCAAGGATATTTATGGTGTGACAAGAATAGTTCTTGACATTTGAAATGATGAACAGCCAATATTCAAACTCACCACCAATGAGAGGGAGATGGTCATGAGCAGAGCACTGACAGCCATTCCAGCCAATCCGATAAGGTGCAGGGTCCTTCGTCCTGCCCTCTCCACCAGAAAGAGCTGTGAATCAAACAAGGAAGTGCTTAGAATGTGTCCAAGGGTATTACATTTCATATTGGAATCTGGTCTAAGGTAGTGCTGTACTATTTCTGTATTATTATACTTGACCAGATATGTGTTAAAATACTTACAGACACCACTGTGAATAGAGTGTTGACCACCCCAGCTCCTATAGTGGCATAGATGGGCTGAGTCACCCCGGCAGTGTCAAATATACCTGTCGAATAGTAGAATACCTGAGGAGGAAGTAGGAGAGAGGGAGAGGTTGCTGACTAAATTCATAACCAATATGAGGATATGTATCTAGTTAACTCTAGTTGTTGTCGACCCATGTTTACTCCTACAGACAGAGAGAGGGCTGTTGTTTCTGTGTGTTCTGTGGCCCTCTGGGTTTGATTGATGCTGTATTTAGAATAGTTTTATGTAACTTTTATTTAAGAAGGGAGTCATGCTGAGACCACAGTCTCTTTAGCAGATGAGCCCTGCATGAACACCAATAAACAACAGTTTTACTATATATATCTATATACACATCAATAAACAACAGTTTTACTATATATATCTATATACACATCAATAAACAACAGTTTTACTATACATATCAATAAACAACAGTTTCACTACACATATCTATATACACATCAATAAACAACAGTTTCACTACACATATCTATATACACATCAATAAACAACAGTTTTACTACACATATCTATATACACATCAATAAACAACAGTTTTACTACACATATCTATACACACATCAATAAACAACAGTTTTACTATACATATCTATAAACACATAAAACACAAAACACGAAAAGCAAAACACAATCATATGAAACATACACATTGTTCAGTAAAAGGGCCCTCTTACAGCCGTCTGAATTAGGCCCAGTCTAAAGGTCATTGCATTGACCTTTAACCTGGGTCTGTCTGAGTCAGGATAAACTTGGCTAACGCTAACTCAGACTGACAGCCAGGTTAACTGACCTTATAAACAGACAATCTCCATTAGATCTTAGGGTGATCATCCCACTAGTCATGTTATTATGCTTCATCCATTCCTCTTAATGAAACGCTTCCTTCCTCAGCCTCTGGGCTGAAGAGGAGGTGGTGCCTTGACAGTCTCTGTATGTTGGCATCTCTTCACTGAATCATTTAGTTTCAGCATTCTAACGTTGAACTGTGACTTCTGTAGAACTGTGTGAGTTGCAACATTACACGTCCTACTACATATGCCTATTACCAATAACTTTATCCGGAAAGGCTCATTGAGAACTTATTATTTTGAAATCTGTGGTTATGCTTCTCTTTCCTCATCTCCTTTCCTTCATTACTAATTTATAAAAGGGCTGGATAGGTTTCTACCATATTGCTTCCACCTGTCATGTATTGTTAGATCAGGGGTCATGGATTAAGAGAAGGAAAAACTCTCTGTCCTTCTTTAAGGCTTTTTGTCCCTAATGTTTTTCCTAGTTCGATAATGTAGTATGGAATAACTCCTGGCCCTAATTATGTTGCATTGTGGGAGTTGTAGTCTACTCACCGCGTTGATGCCAGAGAGCTGCTGGGAGAGCTGCAGGATGATGGCGATGATGATTGGCTGACGGTAGGCTGGCGAGCGGAAGAGTTCTGGAATAGTGACCTTCTTCTCCATGCCCATCTTCATCCCTTCTTCCTTCATCTCCTGGATGTCATCACTTACGTCCTCACAGCCACGCAGACGCACCAGGGCTGGAGGGTGGGCGAGATATTTTTTTAAATACTAGGTACTTTCTGATACTAATGAATCCCAAATAAACAACAGAGTAATTGTAATGTAATTACTTTTACACCACATTGTTTCTAAGTAAACAGTCAAATAATAAAACTGAACAAGTTCCACAGACATGTGACTAACAGAAATGGAATAATGTGTCCCTGAACAAAGGGGGGAGGGGGGTCAAAATCAAAAGTAACAGTTAGTATTTGGTACTGCAGTGCATCTCCTCTTCATGGACTGCACCAGATTTGCCAGTTCTTGCTGTGAGATATTACCCCACTCTTCCACCAAGGCACCTTCCCGGTCATTTCTGGGGGGAATGCCCCTAGTCCTCATCGTCCGATCCAACAGGTCCCAGACGTGCTCAATGGTATTGAGATCCGGGCTCTTCGCTGGCCATGGCAGAAAACTGACATTCCTGTCTTGCAGGAAATCACTCACAGAATGAGCAGTATGTCTGGTGGCATTGTCATGTTGGAGGGTCATGTCAGGATGAGCCTGCAGGAAGGGTACCACCTTAGGGAGCAGGGTGTCTTCCCTCGAACACACAGCGTTCAGATTGCCTGTAATGACAACAAGCTCAGTCCGATGATGCTGTGACACACCGCCCCAGACCATGACGGACCCTCCACCTCCAAATCGATCCAGCTCCAGAGTACAGGCCTCGGTGTAACACTCATTCCTTCGATGATAAACGCGAATCCGACCATCACCACTGGTGAGACAAAACCACGACTTGTCAGTGAAGAGCACTTTTTGCCAGTCCTGTCTGGTCCAGCGACGGTGGGTTTGTGCCCATAGGCAACGTTGTTGCTGGTGATGTCTGGTGAGGACCTACCTTACAATAGGCCTACAAGCCCTCAGTCCAGCCTCTCTCAGCCTATTGAGGACAGTCTGAGCACTGATGGAGGGATTGTGAGTTCCTGGTGTAACTCGGGCAGTTGTTGTTGCCATCCTGTACCTAGGTTTTCATAACTGTGTAATATGATCAGTAACATATCTTATGTGTAATATGATCAGTAACATCTCCTATGTGTAATATGATCAGTAACATCTATGTGTAATATGATCAGTAACATCTATGTATAATATGATCAGTAGCATCTCCTATGTGTAATATGATCAGTAACATATCTTATGTGTAATATGTTCAGTAACATCTCCTATGTGTAATATGATCAGTAACATATCTTATGTGTAATATGATCAGTAACATCTCCTATGTGTAATATGATCAGTAACATCTATGTGTAATATGATCAGTAGCATCTCCTATGTGTAATATGATCAGTAACATGTCTCCTCTCCCTGACCTTTGCGAGCCTCCTCCTCCTGGTTGAGGCTGATGAGGAGGTAACGGGGGCTCTCTGGGCAGAAGGGCAACATGATGCTCTGCACCACAGCAGGGATGGCCGTCAGAGACAGCAGGAGGGGCCACAGGGAGTCTGACCCCAGCAGAAACTCCAGACCAAAGACCTACAGAGCAGAGAGAGGGACAACAGGATGGCCAGGGTTAAAGCTTAAGGTAGTAGAAAAGTAATTCTCAAACTAAAACAGATTTAACTGACTTGATTATACAGAAAAAGGAGATCGGTCAATTACATTCAGTGAAATGAACAGCATTTAAATCAGTTGACCTCAATAACATTAAGTTCAATTAATTACAATAAACTCAGTAGAGTTTGAACCAAAATAACCTAAATGAAAGTGAACCAGAGCCTGGTCCTCTCTGTGGTACCTGTGCCACCAGTATGCCAATGACCACTCCCAGCTGGTGGAGGGTGCCGAAGGCCCCCCTGAGGTGCGTGGGGGCCAGCTCTCCCACATACATGGGTGTCAGTCCCGTACACAGGCCACAGAACACGCCAATGACCAGCCTGCCAATGATGACCATCTCAAAGGACTTACACAGGCTGGACAGACCCATCAGAGTTCCACCCAGAAGGGCCAGCACATTGGCCAGGAGCATGGACTTCCGCCTGGGGAGAGAGAGAGAGAGAGAGAGAGAGGAGGATAGGAAAAGGGGAAAGAAAAGAAAGAAAGTGGGAGGAAAAGGGTGTGATGTTAGAAAGATGGGGGAAGCCATTTAGTCCAGTGCCCTGCCAGAGACCATGAATGGCCTGCTAAATAGAGAGTGATGAAGTGAGGTGAGATGAGATGAGGCCAGGTTAGGAGTAGAGGTTGACCCATTAATTGGAATGGCCGATTAATTAGGGATGATTTCAAGTTTTCCTAACAATCGGTAATCTGCATTTTTGGACACCGATTATGGCCGATTACGTTGTACTCAGCGAAGAGACTGCGTGGCAGGCTGACTACCTGTTATGCGAGTGCAGCAAGGAGCCAAGGTAAGGTGCGTATCTTATAAAAAACAATCAATCTTAACATAATCAGTAGTTAACTACACATGGTTGATGATATTACTAGTTTATCTAGATTGTCCTGCATTGCATATAATCGATGCGGTGCCTGTTAATTTATCATTGAATCATAGCCTACTTCGCCAAACGGGTGATTTAACAAGCGCATTCGCAAAAAAAGCACTGTCGTTGCACCAATGTGTACCTAACCATAAACATCAATGCCTTTCTTAAAATCAATACACACAAGTATATATTTTAAACCTGCACATTTAGTTAATATTGCTGGCTAACATGAATTTCTTTTAACTAGGGAAATTGTGTCACTTCTCTTGCGTTCTGTGCAAGCAGAGTCAGGGTATTTGCAGCAGTTTGGGCCGCCTGGCTCGTTGCGTACTGTGTGAAGACCATTTCTTCCTAACTAATTAATTTGGCAGAATTGTACATAATTATGACATAATATTGAAAGTTGTGCAATGTAACAGCAATATTTAGACATAGGGATGCCACTCGTTTGATAAAATACGTAACGGTTCCGTATTTCACTGAAAGAATAAACGCTTTGTTTTCCAAATTATAGTTTTCCGGATCTGACCATATTAATGATCTAAGGCTCGGGTTTCTGTGTGTTATTATATTATAATTAAGTCATGATTTGATAGAGCAGTTTTACTGAGTGGGGGTAGGCAGCAGCAGGCTCGTAAGCATTCATTCAAACAGCACTTTCCTGCATTTGCCAGCAGCTCTTCGCTATGCCTCAAGCATTGCACTGTTTATGACTTCAAGCCTCTCAACTCCCGAGATTAATAGTCAAAGATATTTGAAATACAAATGGTATAGAGAGAAATAGTCCGATAATAACTACAACCTAAAACTTCTTACCTGGGAATAT
>NC_088241.1:5774315-5836815 GCF_036934945.1 Oncorhynchus masou masou | reverse complement strand
GGAGTTATTGAGCTCTAAAGAGTCAAAATATCCTTCAGTGTAACTGTCCGTGTAAAAATTCTAATGACAAAAGTGTTTTTTTCGAAATTTAGAAATTCATCCTAAAAATACAAATGAACACTCATGCATAATTGTGTGTGTTTGCAACAATATATAGACTAATGGGCAACATACTGAATCTAAAAAATCAATAAAAAACTTGAATAACTTTTGTCTGGACTTTTGCTCTTCATCAATGTCATTCAGTATCACAAAGGTAAAAAGCCATTTTAAAGGTAATCATGTGACAGTGTGTGAAATCACAAAGAAGACCCATTGAAGACCCTCTATCAATGTGATGAGGTGAGTAAATCTCTGATGATTTCACCTTTTCAACCTATTGTAACCTTTGTACCAAAAACGCATGTCCTTCAGTACAACACAGAAAACATACTTTTAATGTTATTATTTTATAAAAAGCTATATTAAATATGAAAAGTAAGGATAATATTTATAGGTCAAGGTCATTACTTTATATAGGTTGCCAAAGAACTGCCTGTTAAATATGTTTATGTATGAAATCCATCCTTCAGTATCACGCTTTTATCCTTCAGCACAACAAAAGTTTCATGTTATACCACAATGTCACCCATTATGCTGAATGACAGTAGCTTTGTTATCCCATGTTTTCACAAGTTTACAACATTTAATCATTTAATTTAATTCAAATGTAATTGTTGTATGAATTCTGAATATTATAATTTAAAACTATTTTATGGCATTTTAAGGTATATTCAAGGCATGTTATCTTTATACTGTAGATGCCATTGTCTAATAATGAGAAGGCTGCACGACACAGACAAAAGATTAACGCAGACCCAGTTACTAGGGAGAAAAGACTAGCCAGAAGAAAAGCAAGATATTGTTTTCATGGTTTCATGCTACTGTCAGCAACAGAATAGGATATGATAGGATATAAAGCTGGGTGGATAACACTTAACATTAAGTTGCACTATTACACTCTAGTTCATGTTTCCAGTCACCTTGCCCTGATTAAAAGCAGTGGTTTGCGCTTTCAGTTTCACGCGAATGCTGCCATCAATCCACGGTTTCTGGTTTGGGAATGTTTTAATCGTTGCTATGGGAACGACATCTTCAACGCACGTTCTAATGAACTCGCACACCGAATCAGCGTATTCGTCAATGTTGTTGTCTGACGCAATACGAAACATATCCCAGTCCACGTGATGGAAGCAGTCTTGGAGTGTGGAATCAGATTGGTCGGACCAGCGTTGGACAGACCTCAGCGTGGGAGCTTCTTGTTTTAGTTTCTGTCTATAGGCAGGGATCAACGAAATGGAGTCGTGGTCAGCTTTTCCGAAAGGAGGGCGGGGCAGGGCCTTATATGCATCACGGAAGTTAGAATAACAATGATCCAAGGTTGCGCCAGCCCTAGTCGCGCAATCGATATGCTGATACAATTTAGGGAGTCTTGTTTTCAGATTAGCCTTGTTAAAATCCCCAGCCACAATGAATGCAGCCTCAGGATGTATGGATTCCAGTTTGCAAAGAGTCAAATAAAGTTCGTTCAGAGCCATCGATGTGTCTGCTTGGGGGGGAATATATACGGCTGTGATTATAATCGAAGATAATTCTCTTGGTAGATAATGCGGTCAACATGTGATTGTGAGGAATTCTAAATCAGGTGAACAGAAGGATTTGAGTTCCAGTATGTTTTTGTGATCACACCACGTCTCGTTAGCCATAAGGCATATGCCCCCGCCCCTCTTCTTACCAGAAAGATGTTTGTTTCTGTCGGCGCGATGCGTGGAGAAACCAGCCGGCTGCACCGACTCCGATAGCGTCTCTCCATTGAGCCATGTTTCCGTGAAGCAAAGAACGTTACAGTCTCTGATGTCCCTCTGGAATGCTACCCTTGCTCGGATTTCATCAACCTTGTTGTCAAGAGACTGGACATTGGCGAGAGGAATGCTAGGGAGTGGTGCACGATGTGCCCGTCTCCGGAGTCTGACCAGAAGTTCGCCTCGTTTCCCTCTTTTACGAAGACGTTTTTTGGGTTGCCAGCTGAGATCCATTCCGTTGTCCTGGGTGAAAGGCAGAACACAGGATCCGCTTCGCGAAAGTCATATTCTTGGTCGTACTGATGGTGAGTTGACGCTGCTCTTATATTCAGTAGTTCTTCTCGACTGTATGTAATGAAACCTAAGATGACCTGGGGTACTAATGTAAGAAATAACACGTAAAAAAACAAAAAACTGCATAGTTTCCTAGGAACGCGAAGCGAGGCGGCCATCTCTGTCGGCGCTGGAAGTTATAAACCCAGACTGATATTCTGCAAAAGGTACAGGGATTGGACTGCTGAGGACTGGGGTAAAGTCATTTTCACGGATTAATCCCCTTTCAGTTTGTTTGGGGCATCCGGAAAAAAGCTTGTCCGGAGAAGACAAGGTGAGCGCTACCATCAGTCCTGTGCCATGCCAACAGTAAAGCATTATGAGACAATTCATGTGTGGGGTTGCTTCTCAGCCAAGGGAGTGGGCTCACTCACAATTTTGCCTAAGAACACAGCCATGAATAAAGAATGGTACCAACAAATCCTCAGAGAGCAACTTCTCCCAACCATCCACGAATAGTTTGGTGACGAACAATGCCTTTTCCAGCATGATGGAGCACCTTGCCATAAGGCAAAAGTGATAACTAAGTGGCTTGGGGAACAAAACATCAATATTTTGGGTCCATGGCCAGGAAACTCCCCAGAGTTTTGGGTGGACAAACAAAAACCCACAAATTCTGACAAACTTCAAGCATTGATTATGCTTATCAGTCAGGGTGTGTATCAGAAGTTAATTAACAGCATGCCAGGGCGGATTGCAGAGGTCTTGAAAAAGAAGGGTCAACACGCAAATATTGACTCTTTGCATCAACTTCATGTAATTGTCAATAAAATATTTTGACACTTCTGAAATGCTTGTAATTATACTTCAGTACTCCATAGCAACATCTGACCAAAATATCTAAAGACACTGAAGCAGCAAACTTTGTGGAAATTAATATTTGTGTCATTCTCAAAACTTTTGGCCACGACTGTAGAACTTTTGGAGGATCTGAGGACCTGTGCCAAATCTTTTCAGTCTCCTGAGGGGGAATAGACGTTATTGTTGCTCTCTTCACGATTATCTTGGTGTGTTTGGACCATGATAGTTTGTTGGTGATGTGGACACCAAGCTCTCAACCTGCTCCACTACAGCCCTGTTTATGAGAATGCTCATCCCTCCTTTTCCTGTAGTCCACGATCATCTCCTTTGTCTTAATGTTTTGAGCTATAGGCTACATGTGTACAGGAATGTAAAGGAAAACTGATCGTTACTTTATCATAACGATCCTAATATACAGTACCAGTCAAAAGTTTGGACACACCTCCTCAATCATGGGTTTTTCTTTTTTTTGTTGCTATTTTCTACATTGCAGAATAATAGTGAAGACATCACAACTATGAAATAACATATGGAATCATGTAGTAACCAAAAATCTAAATATATTTTATATTCTTCAAAGTAGCCACCCTTTGCCTTGATGACAGCTTTGCACACTCTTGACATTTTTCAACCAGCTTCACCTGGACTGCTTTTCCAACAGTCTTGAAGGAGTTCCCACATTTGCAGAGCACTTTTTGGTGGCTTTTCTTTCAATTCTCCGGTCCAACTCATCCCAAACCATCTCAATTGGGTTGAGGTCAGGTGATCGTGGAGGCCAGGTCATCTGATGCAGCACTCCATCACTCTCCTTCTTGGTCAAGTAGCCCTTACACAGCCTGGAGGTGTGTTGGGTCATTGTCCCACTAAGTGCACACCAGATGGGATGGCGTAACGCTGCAGAAATCTGTAGTAGCCATCCCAGTTAAGTGTGCCTTGAATTCTAAATAAATCACTGACAGTGTCACCAGCAAAGAACCCCCACACCATCACACCTCCTCCTCCATACTTCACAGTTGGAACCACACATGCGGAGATAATTTGTTCACCTACTCTGCGTCTCACAAAGACACAGTGGTTGGAATCAAAAATTTCAAATTTGGACTCATCAGACCCAAGGACAGACTTCCATCGGTCTAATGTCCATCGTTTCTTGGCCCAAGCAAGTCTCTTCTTATTATTGGTGTCCTTTAGTAGTGGTTTCTTTAGGAATTCGACCATGAAGGCCTGATTCACGCAGTCTATTCTGAACAGTTTATGTTGAGATGTGTCTGTTACTTGAACTCTGTGAAGTATTTATTTGGGCTGCAATCCTGAGGTGCAGTTAGCTGTAATGAATTCATCCTCTGCGGCAGAGGTAACTCTGGGTCTTCCCTTCCTGTGGCGGTTATCATGAGAGCCAGTTTCATCATAGCGCTTGATGGTTTTTGTGACTGCACTTGAAGAAACTTTAAAAGTTCCTGAAATTTTCCAGATTGACTAACCTTCATGTCTTAAAGTAATGATGGACTTCTCTTTGCTTATTTGAGCTGTTCCTACCATAATATGGACTTGATATTTTACCAACTAGGGATATGTTCTGTATACCAACCCTACCTTATCACAACACAACTGATTGGTTCAAACACATTAAGGAAAGAAATTCCACAAATTAACTTTTACCAAGGCACACCTGTTAATTGAAATTCATTCCAGGTGACTGACCTCATGAAGCTGGTTGAGAGAATGCCAAGAGTGTGCAAAGCTGTCATCAAGGCAGAGGGTGGCTACTTTGAAGAATCTCAAATATAAAATATAATACACTTTTTTGGTTACTACATGATTACGTGTGTTATTTCATAGTTTTGATTATGAACATAGTAAAAAAAAAGTTTTTAATTGAATGAGTAGGTGTGTCCAAACTTTTGACTGGTACTGTATGTGTAGGAGGCATAATTAAGAGGCCTAGATCTGGAACATAATTCAAATCAAAGACCAACTGACACAGAATGACTGCATACGGAGGTAACCTGGGCTAACACTAAAAACACAGACGCCGGGGCCATTAGAAGAAAATGCTCTAAGGGTTTCATTACCCAAGTTACAGTGATAATCCAACGTGGTACACTATCGTTCCTGCAATGTCTGAGGAAAAAAATACAGTGTTTGTTGTTTCCAGTAACTTCTTTGTTGTTGTAATAGCCCAAACTGATGTGTCAGTTTGACCATTAAGGATTCCATTCCATCTTTAATGTTGAGTAAGACAGCAAGAAAGAGTGTGTCATCACATAATTTACTGTACTGAATACCGTCACAGTTCATAACATGACTAAATAAGGGAGTGGCTGAGTGAGTAATGAGCACAGTGTGTGACAGTGCAGAATCCTACAGTATGTGTGTGTCTAATCAAATCAAATGTATTTGTCACATGCGCAGAATACAACAGGTGTAGACCTTACCGTGAAACGCTTACTTACATGTCCTTAACCAACAATGCAGTTAAGAAAAAAAAGAGTTAAGAAAATATTTACTAAATAACTGAAGTAAAAAATAACAGAGCAACAATAAAATAACAGTAACAAGGCTATATACAGGGGGTACCGGTACCGAGTCAATGTGCGGGGGTATAGGTTAGTCGAGGTAATTGAGGTAATATGTACATGTAGGTAGGAGTAAAGTGACTCATAGATAATAAACAGTGAGTAGCATGGTTGAGTGTGTGTATACCACACATACTGTACTATACTAAAAGCCTGTAAAGCTTGTTGACTAGCACAACTGTTTTACACAAACCTATATAGACATGTGCATTTTTGTCAATGTGTGCCTGTGTGTGCCTGTGTGTGTGTGTGTGTGTGTATGTGTGTGTGTGTGTGTGTGTGTGTGTGTGTGTGTGTGTGTCACATGACCGGAAAAGTGATTTCTGAAGTCCTTCTGTTTCTCATCCTATTATCTGTCCATCTGATTCTCTGTCTCTATTCCTCATTTCATCTTTCTGCAAGTGCAGGATTTTCACCCACAGTGGCCAATCCATCATTCATTCTGATCTTAACTCCAACCGTCCAATGTCCACAGACTAACACTTCTTTCCCAGTATAATACCATTTTGCTATTTCCTTTTGCAATACATCCCTCCATTTTACTGTGATGCCTTACGAGGGTCTTGAACCTCCCTATTTGTAACATTTCTCATTTCCCATCTGTGCTGTTAGTCAATATACACTAGAAATACAAAAGTATGTGGACACCCCTACAAATTAGTATATTTGGCTATTTCAGCCACACTTGTTACTGACAGGTGTATAAAATCGAGCACACCGCCATGCAATCTCCATAGACAAATATTGGCAGTAGAACTGCCTTACTGAAGAGGTCAGTGACATTCAACTTGGCACCATCATAAGATGCCACCTTTCCAACTAGTCAGTTTGTCAAATTTCTGCCCTGCTAGAGCTGTCAACTGTAAGTGGTGTTATTGTGAAAAGAAACGTCTAGGAGCAACAAGGGCTCACCCGCAAAGTAGTAGGCAACACAAGCTCACAGAACGGGACCGCTGAGTGCTAAAGCTCCTAGAGTGTAAAAATGGTCTGTCCTCGGTTGCAACACTCACTACCAAGTTCCAAACTGCATCTGGAAGCAAAGTCAGCACAATAACAGGTCGTCAGGAGTTTCATGAAAAGGGTTTCCATGGCGGAGCAGTCACACACAAGCCTAAGATCACCATGCGCAATGCCAAGTGTCAGCTGGAGTGGTGTAAAGCTCATAGCCATTGGACTCTGGAGCAGTGGAAATGCGTTCTCTGGAGTGCTGAATCATGCTTCACCATCTGCCAGTCCAACAGATTAATCTGGGTTTGGCGCATGCCAGGAGAACGCTACCTGCCCATATGCATAGTGCAAACTGTAAAGTTTGGTGGAGGACAAATAATGATCTAGGCCTGTTTTCATGGTTCGGCTAAGTCCCTTAGTTCCAGTGAAGGGAAATCTTAACACTACAGCATACAATGACATTATAGACGATTCTGTGCTTCCAAATGTGTGGCAACAGTTTGGGGAAGGCCCTTTCCTGTTCAGCATGACAATGCCCCTGTGCACAAAGCGAGGTCCATACATAAATGGTTTGTCGAGATTGGTGTGGAAGAACTTGACTGGCCTGCACAGAGGCCTGACCTCAACCCCATCGAACACCTTTGGAATGAATTGGAACACTGACTGCGAGCCAGGCCTAATCGACCCAACATCAGTGCCTGACCTCACTAATGCTCTTGTGGCTGAATGGAAGTCCCCACAGCAATGTTCCAACATCTAGTGGAGAGCCTTCCCAGAAGAGTGGAGGCTGTTCTAGCAGCAAAGGGGGGACCAACTCCATATTAATGCCCATGATTTTAGAATGAGATGTTCGACAAGCAGGTGTCCAAATACTTTTGGTCATGTAGTGTAGCAACATGGTCAGTGAGTGACATGCTATTGGCAAGAAGCTCAATTTCACATCAACGGTTGGTAGGAAAGTCTCATTGCCTAAAAGCCACAAAGAAGAGAAAGATAACCAACAGTGTGCAACCTGTTTCAAAAGACAAGCCATGCTGTAGTTAGCCAACCATATGAAGAAGCATCTGGTAACAATAAGCATCTAATCCATTAGTATGGTTTAAGAGTGTAATCATGACTAGGTTAGCAGTGTGTTTGTGTGTGTGTGTGTGTGGGGGGTCTGATGGCCAATCTAGGCCTCTAGGGCTTATAACTCTATCCCTCTATCACACTATTACTATTGCTATTGCTCACTCTATCATATGGCTCTTTCTACTCCTTCCTCTCACCTCACACATCATTTGCTATACCCACCTCCCTTACTACATATCACTCTCTCTTCCCTCTTTCTGTCTGTCTCTCCTAGTCCTACATGCAGGTACAGGCCAGAGAATAAAACAGACCCACTCAAGTTCAGACACGCCACCTGTATCTGTAGCATCCGCCAATCCACTTTCTCCTTCTCTACCCCCTTCTCTCTTCTCTCTCTCTCTCACTCTCTCTCTCTCTTTCCTCTCCCACTTCCCTTCCGCCCCAGCCCCTGTTCTTCTACATGCCAGAGAGGAAAGGTAGTGCTTACCCGTCTCCTTGTAAATACCATTCTCTGACTGACTCATTAAAGGTAGGGAGACAAAGACAGGGAGGGAAAAAAACATTGCTCTACTCTTCCTCAGGAAACAGTGCTGGTGGATGAGGATTGTTTATGAAATAGTCACCAGAGATAAATTCATGTGTACTGTTCAAAGGGGTGGAGGAGAAGAGTTGTAGTATAAATACTGGTGTGATGGTTGAGTAACTAATGTGGTTCAAATTGAGATGTATTTCAATTGCATTGTTGTGTTTTGGAAGGAAACAACAACAAAAAGAAGCAACATGAATAAATTAATAAAATCATATGATGGAATCAGCTCACCAGAGCCGAGTACCAGCACCTCAAAATTACTACTGCTTGAGTTCCTGCAACTTTTATAGAATATTATCACAAAAGTATTGTGGAGTTCCTGCACCTAAATATAAAAAGTACCATCACCCAAAATGAGTACCAGCACCTATTTCAGTCCAAGTCAAGCACGGGAGAATACTAGATGTGAGAAGATGTGAAAAAAGAGATGATGACAGACCTAATGTGTTGCTTACCTTCCCAGCTTCCATATTCTCCATCTTGAATTATGTTTCACTGTCTGACTTCCTCAGGAAAGATCAAATAACTCCAAGTTAAATAGTTTGTTTGAGTTTATCCTTCCAAAACTAGGCTCTCATTTGCAAGGTGAACAATGTAGGCAGTCCAAACAGCAGTCTGCAGAGGAACCACCTGCAGAGAAAAATTAAAACAGAAGCATTTTAATACATTAGAAGTGATGAACTAAAACACCTGAAACACATCAAGCCTAGCAGCTGCACACACAGCAGAGTATATTTTACCTGTGGATGCACAAATTCAACCTCTACTGTACAGTAGACTATCTGGCTTGAGCAGCAAAATACATTATGATGTATTTTACGAAAGTGGTGATGATACACGTTTCATTTTCATGCATACATTACATTTCGTCGTATTCTATTCTACACACCACTCATTCTGATAGAGCGTCCTCCTGTTGACTACTATTGACTAAAGTCTATAAATAAATCTATGTCTATAAATACATACCTTCTCATTCTAAATTAACAAATACAAATGCTTGCTAAGTTCACAATAGTAAAATGGTATAGGCTATTTTACCGTAATTCCTGTTTGGTGCCAAAAAGGTTATCGTGTCTCCCTTTAGTCCGTAATCTAGAACTGTATGCTTAGAAGAATGTCTAGCACTTGCTCCCCTCCCTCTCTTGTCACCGACTTAAATACGATAGTGGCACAAGTCTGTCCGCACGTTTCCTAGCTTTGCCAACATCCTACGCGCCCTGGTAATCTCTGGTCATGCTTGCTCCTACACGTAAAAGCGCACACTTTTTTTAACCAAATAATTGCGCTCGTGGGGCATTTAAGCCCTGAACAGCGCCTGGCAGGCAATTTGATCCTGTCTGAGAGAACGTTCGAGGATAGTGTAGGCTGGTTGGGAGTTGTGCCACTGCTCATTCTCTCAAAATGTCGGCGCCTTTAGAAGACACGTTTTCGAGTTGAGAAAGACAATTATGAGATGGAGTTACATCGGGATGCCACTGGGCTGCCAGCGAAGCCAGGAGGAGAAAAATATTGGCACAGGTACACGGAAAGGTGGATTTCGAAGGAGGAATTGAGGTGGAAGGTGTGGTGAGGATCTCGCAAGCTGAGCCTTGCATTGATGGACATGGTTATGATAAAGATGAGTTTTTCCCAGCGTGAGTTCAATTCTTGGAGAAAGTGGATCCAGGCCTTTTGCTGGACAAGTCTTTTTGCTCGAACTCGTTCTGTAGATGGATACATCAGCTAATACAGGAATATTAAAGGCCCAGTGCACTAATTTTGTGGAACAAAAAAAAGTTACATTTGTATTTTATATTCTGCAGCACCCTCAGCACCCCTACTTCCAGTGGTGTGCCTGTGAGTAGTAGATCTGTACCAGCACAGAGGAATAGGCCAAGGAGTGATATATGCTTCAGTAAGGTGGGCTTCTTCGTGTTCATAGCAATGGTCATCAACTCTACCTCAGAAATGGAATGTCAGTGACAGAAAATAGATGTTGTGTTGGCAGCTGCAGTACTTGGGTGTACAAGATTTGACTTCTGAAGAGTTAGAGAGTGTGTTGAGAGGTGGTGTCCCGTCCTCCCAGACCGTTGGCATGGTGCAGGAGCAGATAGGGTCAAAGTAGTGGAATTGGGTAGTCAGAAGGGTGTATTATTATAAATAAAATTGGGTATATATCTTTGGGGTATCACAAAGTATAATGGATTTATACTATAGTCCATTTGGGAGCATTAATGCAAAATATTAGATGCCTACAGCTGCTTTGTAGGCTGTTTCATGAGCAATTCTCCTTGCAGGCATATTAGTGGTCAAGGTGCCTTATGATCTAGTGGGTGAGCTGTACTCCTACCAGGCTGATCAGATTCAATAGCAACCTCAGAGACTCAGTCAGGATGTTGCCTTTAAATTGGTTTCATGAGCACATTTTTGTCTACAGTATCAATATGAATCGGGTTAAGAATGCTACCTGACCTTAGTAGTCATTCTTCAATCAATGATTGGGTGCACTACTTTGTTTCACAACATATTTTGTCTTATAGATGTGTGATATGTGACAGTGACATGAAAGCAACAAAGACAAATCAGTTGTTCCACAGTCTGCAGTGTTACTTTGCTGGTTCCATGTGCTACAAGTAAGTTTTATGAAAGCACCTGACAGCCTCCTTTCAAAATTCAGTGTCACACTGATTCATTGACATATTTACATAAGAACATGCTTGCCGGGCTGATTGGTTTACATAGGACCAGGAGGATTGCAAGTTGGAAGCAATTGGAACAGTCATTTAGTCCAAAGAAAGGTAGGAATAAAAAGAACATGTAAGAAGGGTCTAAAAAAGCATAAAAGTTATTTTCTCTCTCAGGCAGTACATCATTGGCCAATAAGACAAGATGGAGGAAATCTTAGGGATTGATCTGCAAGGAACGCTGTGATTAGAGGAATGGTGTCTCTGAAGCATTGCAGTACAGTAAGTTACGCATCTGATATTGTGTAACATAATATTGTTTCAACTTAATGGTGCACTCCATAGTCCCAATGGAAACATAAAAGGTAGCCCTGCCACATAATGCTGAAGAATGACGTAGGAGAAATGTTTACTCTCTCAAATTCATAGTCATAGTACCCTCTCATTACCATGTTGAACTCGCGAGCTTCCACTCTGGTTCACTTGTGGTTTCAAACTGTAGGCAGAACAGTGGAAGCTCTGGAGATTTCAGGATGGTCTCACAAGCCTATAGTTTTAAAGCAAGTTTGCTGCACATCTACACATTTTGCCATGGGGCAGAGAGAAAGTTATAAAATTGCAAAATCTAATTTCCTGCAATTCTACTAATTTTGCTATGGGGCAGAGAGGAACATTTGCAGTTTAACAGCTAATTTCCTGTAATTCTATACAATTTTCCAGAGGGTGGAGAAAAATGTCTTGCAGTTTGTTAAATTTGAAATCAATGGAGGCCCCCCGGCTGGTAATTTCCACCATGTTAACAAGTTTATGTAACAGTATAATTTTAAACCGTACCCTCGCCCTTACCCGGGCGAGAACCAGGGACCTTCTGCACACATCAACAACAGTCACCCTCAAAGCATCGTTACCCATCGCTCCACAATAGCCGCGGGCCTTGCAGAGCAAGGTGGAACTACTACTTCAAGGTCTCAGAGCAAGTGACGTCACCGATTGAAACGCTATTTAGCGCACACCGCTAACTAAGCTAGCCGTTTCACATCCGTTACATTTAGATAACTGCCGCTAAACTAACTTAGCAATCAAAAAAATGTTAGCTGACATGGGCTATTTACTGAATATCAGTGACTGACATAACGAGAAAAATGGCTGATGAACAACCAAATGTCGAAATTGCACCTTGTGTATTCTACGATTGTAACTTGCAACAGTAAGTTGAGATCAGAGGCAGTAGGGATGACCAGGGATGTTCCCTTGATTGGACCATTGGACCATTTTCCTGTTCTGCTAAGCATTCAAAATGTAACGAGTACTTTTAGGTGTCAAGGAAAATGTATGGAGTAAAAAGTCCATTATTTTATTTACGAATGTAGTGAAGAAAAAGTAAACATTTAATTTTCCAAAATATAACTAGTAACGTACATATACCCCCTCTGTATGACTGGAAGGCCCCGCATGAACTGAGTCAGCCCCGCATGAACTGAGTCAGCTCCGCATGAACTGAGTCAGCCCCGCATGAACTGAGTCAGCTCCGCATGAACTGAGTCAGCCCCGCATGAACTGAGTCAGCCCCGCATGAACTGAGTCAGCCCCGCATGAACTGAGTCAGCCCCGCATGAACTGAGTCAGCTCCGCATGAACTGAGTCAGCCCCACATGAACTGAGTCAGCCCCGCATGAACTGAGTCAGCCCCGCATGAACTGAGTCAGCCCCGCATGAACTGAGTCAGCCCCCATGAACTGAGTCAGCCCCGCATGAACTGAGTCAGCCCCGCATGAACTGAGTCAGCCCCGCATGAACTGAGTCAGCCCCGCATGAACTGAGTCAGCCCCGCATGAACTGAGTCAGCCCGGCATGAACTGAGTCAGCCCCACATGAACTGAGTCAGCCCCGCATGAACTGAGTCAGCCCCGCATGAACTGAGTCAGCCCCACATGACCTGAGTCAGCTCCGCATGAACTGAGTCAGCCCCACATGAACTGAGTCAGCCCCACATGAACTGAGTCAGCCCCACATGAACTGAGTCAGCCCCACATGAACTGAGTCAGCCCCACATGAACTGAGTCAGCCCCGCATGAACTGAGTCAGCCCCACATGACCTGAGTCAGCTCCGCATGAACTGAGTCAGCCCCACATGAACTGAGTCAGCCCCACATGAACTGAGTCAGCCCCACATGAACTGAGTCAGCCCCACATGAACTGAGTCAGCCCCACATGACCTGAGTCAGCTCCGCATGAACTGAGTCAGCCCCACATGAACTGAGTCAGCCCCACATGAACTGAGTCAGCCCCACATGAACTGAGTCAGCTCCGCAGGAACTGAGCATCGACCTTGCACAGCCTCAGACCACAGAATATTGTAATTTTTCTAAATGTTGAATGGCCACCGTTCATCGACACCCAGCAGGTGATCTAGTGCGCACGGCTGACATTAGTGTTGGTCTGTTTTGTCATTTACACACTTGAGTCTTACCAGTTACAGTTAAGGGTGTTCTACATTACGTCTTTCAGTGGTGACTTCATATGCAGTACACAGAGCTCCAAAAGTATTGGGACAGTGACAGGATTTTTGTTGTTTTGACTCCGTACTCCAGCACTTTTCGATTTGAAATGATACAGCTTTCATTTGAGGGTATTTTCATTCATATCAGGTGAACCGTTTGGAAATGACAGAACTTTTTGCACATATTACCCCCATTTTAGGGGACCAAAAGTATTGGGAGAATTTTTTTTTTTTTTTTGCTAATTATAAATCCTAAATATGTTTTTCCCATAATTATTCAGACCCTTTGCTATGAGACTCAAAATTGAGCTCAGGTGCCTCCTGTTTCCTTTGATCACCCTTGAGATGTTTCTACAACTATATTGGAGTCCACCTGTGGACATGGTTTGGAAAGGCACACACCTGTGTATATAAGGTCCTAAGCCATGAGGTCGAAGGAATTGTCCATACAGCTCCGAGACAGGATTGTGTCAAGGCACAGATCTGGAGAAGGGTACCAAAAACGTAATATAGCATTGAAGGTCCCCAAGAACACAGTGGCCTCCATCATTCTTAAATGGAAGAAGTTTGGAACCACCAAGACTCTTCCTAGATCTAGCCACCTGACAAAATTGAGCAATCGGGGGAGAAGAGCACTCTGACAGAGTTCCTCTGGGGAGATGGGAGAACCTTCCAGAAGAACAACCATATCTGAAGCATTCCACCAATCAGGCCTTTATGGTAGAGTGGCCAGACAGAAGTCACTCCTCAGTAAAAATGCACATGACAGCCCACTTGGAGTTTGCCAAAAGGCACCTAAAGGACTCTCAGACCTTGAGAAAAAGAGTATCTGGTCTGATGAAACCAAGATTGAACTCATTGGCCTGAATGCCAAGCTTCATGTCTAGAGGAAACCTGGCAACGTCCCTACGGTGAAGCATGGTGGCGGCAGCATCACGTTGTTTTTGAGTGGCAGGGACTGGGAGACTAGTTAGTATTGAGGGAAAGATGAACAGAGCAAAGTACAGAGAGATCCTTGATCAAAACCTGCTCTAGAGCTCTCAGGACTACAGACAGGGGCAAAGATTCACCTTCCACCAGGACAATGACCCTAAGCACACAGCCAAGACAACGCAGGAGTGGCTTCAGGAACAAGTGTCTGAATGTCCTTGAGTGGCCCAGCCAAAGCCCGGACTTGAGCCAGATCGAACATCTCTGGAAAGACCTGAATGTAGTTGTGCCGCGACGCTCCCCATCCAAACGGACAGAGCTTGAGAGGATCTGCAGAGAAGAATGGGAGAAACTCTCCAAATACAGGTGTGCCAAGCTTGTAGCATCATACCCAAGAAGACTCAAGGCTGTTATAGCTGCCAAAGGTGCTTCAACAAAGTACTGAGTAAAGGGTCTGAGTACTTATTTAAATGTGACATTTCAGTTTTGTGTTTTTAATAAGTTAGCAGAAATGTCTAAAATCAGGACGAGTAAAGGCCCAGGACGAGTAAAGACCCTGGACGAGTAAAGGCCCAGGACTAGTAAAGGCCCAGGACTAGTAAAGACCCAGGACTAGTAAAGGCCCAGGACTAGTAAAGGCCCAGGATGAGTAAAGGCCCAGGACGAGTAAAGGCCCAGGACTAGTAAAGACCCTGGACGAGTAAAGGCCCAGGACGAGTAAAGGCCCAGGACTAGCAAAGGCCCAGGACTAGTAAAGGCACAGGACGAGTAAAGGCCCAGGACGAGTAAAGGTCCAGGACTAGTAAAGGCCCAGGACGAGTAAAGGCCCAGGACTAGTAAAGGCCCAGGACTAGTAAAGGCCCAGGACTAGTAAAGGCCCAGGACGAGTAAAGGCCCAGGATGAGTAAAGGCCCAGGACTAGTAAAGGCCCAGGACTAGTAAAGGCCCAGGACTAGTAAAGACAGGACTAGTAAAGGCCCAGGATTAGTAACGGCCAAGGATTAGTAAAGGCCCAGGATTAGTAAAGGCCCAGGACT
The DNA here is from genome assembly GCF_036934945.1 of Oncorhynchus masou masou. Classification (NCBI taxonomy): domain Eukaryota; kingdom Metazoa; phylum Chordata; class Actinopteri; order Salmoniformes; family Salmonidae; genus Oncorhynchus; species Oncorhynchus masou. Next base: position 5,821,523 of record NC_088241.1, on the reverse strand, counting down.
AGTAGAGGCAGGATTAGTAAAGGCAAGACTAGAAAAAGGCCCAGGACTAGTAAAGGCCCAGGACTAATAAAAGCCAGGACTAATAAAGGCCCAGGACTAGTAAAGCTCCAGGATGAGTAAAGGCCCAGGACTAGTAAAGACCCAGGACTAGTAAAGGCCCAGGACTAATAAAGGCCCAGGACTAGTAAAGGCCCAGGACTAATAAAGACCCAGGATTAGTAAAGCTCCAGGATGAGTAAAGGCCAGGACTAATAAAGGCCCAGGACTAGTAAAGCTCCAGGATGAGTAAAGGCCCAGGACTAATAAAGGCCCAGGACGAGTAAAGGCCCAGGACTAATAAAGGCCCAGGAATAGTAAAGGCCCAGGACTAATAAAGGCCCAGGACGAGTAAAGGCCCAGTGCACTACTCTTGTGGAAAATGTTTTTCTTATTCTGAATTCTCATAGATTGATGCAGTACCCTCAGCACCCCTCCATAGATATTTAGTGCATGATAATCATGAATGAGATGAGGTCCCTTTAGGATCATCTGGTATGTAAGACTGATTACTATCTGACAGTATGGTTTATCTAAAAGAGTAGAAAAATATTTACAAAGCACAAATTAATTAGGGAATATTACGTGAAACACAACATGCAGAATGCCGATAGAAATACTGTAAGAATGTACAACGTGGACTAACCATCTATTATACAAAAGGGTGGCATCGTATATTATTCTATGCATTACATTTCTATCTGCAACATTCTGAAAGATGCTCTTAAAAGAGCATACCCCTTAGAGTAGACATCGAGCTTGTTCTAGAGGGCTGACTTGAGATGGGCTTTTCATGGTTTCATCTGCAAAACACCTCAACTCCCAAACAACTGGGCATGACCTGATTAAGACATCTGAGCAGTGCCTATCTCAGAAGGACCTTCATCAACAAGCGGATTGACATGTTAGTCTTCTGGTTCAAGACCAGTCTTGGTTGCCATGGCATCCTTCTACTACATAAACATGCTGGCAATGAGTATGTACATCTGAAATGGCACTCTATTCCCACTACCAATGGCCAGGACTAGCAGTGCACTATGCAGGGAATGTGTTATTTAAATACACACACACACCCTTTCTTTATGTTATACTTTTGTTCCATGATATAAACAGGGAAAAATATATATTTTTAAGTGTCTCGTGATAAAAAGGGTTGGCAGAATTCCAAATCTTAATCATCAGATTTCCTCATTAACATTATCCCTAAATCAACAATAGACTGGACTGGTTCAAATCAAATAAACCCAGTCTTGCAGGAGCAGTAAGTAGACTGGATTCCTGTAGGACTCCTTTAGAATTCCGGAACCCCAGGCTCAGTGAAGTAGAGGAGCTCTAGCTTTTGGTATGGAGCGACGCAAGGGACAAAGTGCATACAGTTTCACCCAGGCAGAGAGAGATGGGACATACAGGTCATACACAGCTAAACCTAAATAATACTACATTGTCTTTTCATTGTAGAACTTTAGTACCAAATATTAATTCAAACTCAGAACCATAAAACAAATCCTCATATCAACAGGCATATATCACATCCACCCTATCTTGACAAGATCACAGAGACACATTGACTGGCACACAGACATTGTGGAGCCAAGAGATACCCGCTTGACCTCTCCCCTCTCTCCGGCCCAAGTAACTTAGTCCTGACAGAGAACAGATAACTGCAACCCGGCCACAGTATTATACAAAAATAAACATTCTGATGAGAAGTAACTTACAAACATATGATGAATATAAAACATCTTACCTATGTTACCAACTAATTCTGATTATTCCCCAACAGTTTACTATGGCAAAGAGGAGGGATGTGGTTAATTGAGTCAACATGGAACCATAAATGGCAGCATCATGATTTATGAGCCTCTAAGGCTGCTATTGAATCTGATCAGCATGGCAGGAATAGAGCTCACCCACTCATATCATATGTATGTATCAGCCTATAAGGCACTTGGACTGCTAATATGCCTCCATTACTCCATTACTCATGAAACAGCCAAGAAAGCAGCATCCTGAATTATCAGCCTCTGAAGCTGCTATTAAATCTTATCAAGCTCTGAGGCTGAAAGCTAATCTGATCAGCCTGTCAGGAATGGATCTCTGTACATTGTATTTTATCCACAAAACATGAAGTGTCCTGCAGTTCCGGATTTTCACACAAAATGCTGCTAGTTTTGTCCCAATGCAATGTGTAGATTTCGTGTGTCTTGCTTGTGCTGTGGTAATATCCATAACAGACAGAGAGCCTTAATATATATATACAGTTGAAGTCAGAAGTTTACATACATTGAGGTTGGAGTCATTAAAACTCGTTTTTCAACTACTTTCACAAATTTCTTGTTAAATTCTTGTTCTTGTTAACAAACTACCTGCGGATGTATTTCAAGGCCTACCTTCAAACTCAGTGACATCATGGGAAAATCAAAAGAAATCAGCCAAGACCTCAAAAAAAAACATGTAAACCTCCACAAGTCTGGTTCATTCTTGGGAGCAATTTCCAAACGCCCTGAAGGTACCACGTTCATCTGTACAAAAAATAGTACGCAAGTATAAACACCATGGGACCACGCAGCCATCATACCGCTCAGGAAGGCGATGCATTCTGTCTCTTAGAGATGAACGTACTTGGGTGTGAAAAGTGAAAATCAATCCCAGAACAACAGCAAAGGACCTTGTGAAGATGCTGGAAGAAACAAGTACAAAAGAATCTATATTCATCCTAACTGACATAAGACAGGGAATTTCACCAAGGATTAAATGTCAGGAATTGTGAAAAACTGAGTTTAAATGTATTTGGCGCAGGTGTATGTAAACTTCCGACTTCAACTGTGTATATATATATATACATAGAACCAGACAAAAGTTTGGACTCACCTACTCATTCAAGGTTTTTCTTGACTTTTTACTATTTTATACATTGTAGACGGCACGACAACACCTTTTCCCCCTCAGGAGATTGAAAAGTTTTGGCATGGGTCCCCCGATCCTCAAAACGTTCTACAGCTGGGCATCCTGACCGTTTGCATCACCGCCTGGTATGGCAACTGCTCGGCATCTGACAATAAGGCGCTACAGAGTGTAGTGCGTACGGCCAGGTACATCACTGGTGCCATGCTTCCTGCAATCCAGGACCTATATAATAGGCACTGTCAGAGGAAAGCCCATAAAATTGTCAGAGACTCCAGTTACCCAAGTCATAGACTGTTTTCTCTGCTACCGCACGGCAAGCGGTACCGGAGCGCCAAGTCTAGGAGCAAAAGACTCCTTAACTTCTATCCTCAAGCCATAAGACGGTTGAACAATTAATTAAATGGCCACCAGACTATTACTGGACACCTCAATTTATTTTGTACACTGCTGCTACTCGCTGTTTATTTTCTATGCATAGTCACTTCACCCCTACCTACAGTGGCTTGCAAAAGTATTCACCCGGCTTGGCATTTTTCCTATTTTGTTGACTTACAACCAGGAAATAAAATAGATTTTGGGGGGGTTGTATCATTTCATTTACACAACATGCCTACCACTTTGAAGATGCAAAATATTTTTTATTGTGAAACAAAAAACTTGATTGTGCATTACTATTCTTGAGTGTGCATTACTAATAATTTGTAGAGACACTTTTTGCAACAATTACAGTTGCAAGTCTCTTGGGGTATGTCTCTATAAGCTTGGAACATCTAGCCACTGGGATTTTTGCCCATTTATTTTGCCCATTCAAGGCAAAACTGCTCCAGCTCCTTCAAGTTGGATGGGTTCCACTGGTGTACAGCAAAATTTAAGTCATACCAAAGATTCTCAATTGGATTGAGGTCTGGGATTTGACTATGTCATTCCAATACATTTAAATGTTTCCCCTTAAACCACTCGAGTGCTGCTTTAGCAGTATGCTTAGGGTCATTGTCCTGCTGGAAGGTGAACCTCCGTCCCAGTGTCAAATCTCTAAAAGACTGAAACAGGTTTCTCTCAAGAATTTCCCTATATTTAGCACCATCCATCATTCCTTCAATTCTGACCAGCTTCCCAGTCCCTGCTGATGAAAAACATTCCCACCGCATGATGCTGCCACCACCATGCTGTTCTCGGGGTGATGAAAGGCGTTGGGTTTGGTCCAGACATATTGTTTTCCTTGATGGCCAAAAAATGACATTTTAGTCTCATCTGATCAGGGTACCTTCTTCCATAAGTTTGGAGAGTCTCCCACATGCCTTTTGGTGAACACCAAACATGTTTGCTTATTTATTTCTTTAAGCATTGCCTTTTTTTCTGGCCTCTCATCCGGAAAGCCCAGCTCTGTGGAGAGTACAGCTTAAGGTGGCCCTATGGACAGATACTCCAATCTCCGCTGTGGAGCTTTGCAGCTCCTTCAGGCTGATCTTTTGTCTCTTTGTTGCCTCTCTGATTAATGCCCTCCTTGCCTGGTCTGGGAGTTTTGGTGGGCTGCCCTATCTTGGCAGGTTTGTTGTGGTGCCATGTCCTTTCCATTTTTTAATAATGGATTTGGTGCTCTGTGGGATGTTCAAAGTTTCAGATATGTTTTTATAATCCAACCCTGATCTGTACTTCTCCACAACTTTGTCCCTGACCTGTTTCGAGAGCTCCTTGGTATTCATGGTGCCCCTTGCCGAGTGGTGTTGCAGACTCTGGAGCCTTTCAGAACAGGTGTATATATAATGAGATCATGTGACAGAACATGTGACATTTAGATTGCACACAGGTGGATTTTATTTAACTAATTATGTGACTTCTGAAGATAATTGGTTGCACCAGACATTATTTAGGGGCTTCATAGCAAAGGGAGTGAATACATATGCACGCACCACTTTTCCGTTTTTTTGTTGTTGTATTTTGTTAACCTCTTTGGGCTGAGATCCCGCTAACGGGATTGATATGACAACAAATGCAAATTAATTACTTAAAAATCATACAATGTGATTTTCTGGATTTTTGTTTTAGATTCTGTCTCTCACAGTTAAAGTGTACCTATGATAAAAAAAAATTATAGACCTCTACATGCTTTGTAAGTAGGAAAACCTGCAAAATCGGCAATGTATCAAATACTTGTACTCCCCACTGTAGTTTTTATTTGACCTGTTCAGAAATATGAGGCAGAGACAGATGCTAGCTATATTACCTCTAGGCATCAGCTTTCTGGCGGTGTTTGAATGTGGCTCAATGGTTCTTTGTTCCTTGCATGCGATTGGCTCTGGTGTTGGGCAGACCCATTGCCAGGATAAGGGGGTAGTTGAAATCATCGAGAGGGCAATTGTTTTGAGGGTTCTTGCATTGAAATGATATTGAATTGTGCTTATATCACACTATCCCACAATAAACAAAATTACGACACCCCGAGATCATTGAGTGCTTTTGAAGTGACAGTGAGGTTGGCGCAAAATCTGTAGTCGATCTCAGCGAACAGAACAAACCAGAGGTACCAAGTAGTAAACTAAATATCAGATCAATAACGGCATGACCTAATCAACTGAACACAAATATAAACCCAACATGTAAGGTGTTAGTTCCATGTTTTATGAGCTGAAATAAAAGATCCCAGAAATGTTCTGTATGCACAAAAAGCTTACTTTCCTCAAATTTTGTTCAGATATTTGTTTACATCCCTGTTCGTGAGCATTTCTCCTTTGCCAAGATAATCCATCAATCTGGCAGGTGATTAGTGCTGATTAAACAGCATTATCATTATACAGGTGCACCTTGTGTTGGGGACAATAAAAGGCCACTCTAAATTGTGTAGTTTTGCGACAGCAGGAATGTCCACTAGAGCTGTTGCCAGATAATTTCATGTTAATTTCTCTACCATGTTGTTTTCGAGAATTTGACAATATGTCCAACTGGCCTCACAACCGCAGACCACGTGTACCCACGTCAGCCCAGGACCTCCACATCCAGCTTCTTCACCTGCGGGATTGTCTGAGACCAGCCACCCGGACAGGTGATGATACTGAGGAGTATTTCTGTTTCTAATAAAGCCCTTTTTTAGGGAAAAACTGATTGTGATTGGCTGGACCTGGCTCCCCAGTGGTTAGGCCTGGCTCCAAAGTGGGTGAGCCTAGGCCCTCTCAGGCCTACCCATGGCTGTGCCCCTGCACAGTCATGTGAAATCCATATGGATTAGAGCCTAATGAATCGATTTCAATTGACTGATTTCCTTATATGAACTGTAACTCATCTTTTCTGAACACTTGCAGCCTCATTGATGCTCTGTGGAACTTCCTGAGTAATCGATCATTCCATTCTCTCCAAAACTTTTTGTAAGATCCCCCTCAAATGCCAGTTGGATTAGTTAAGCTTTCATTCAGTGTAGCATGCTTCTTCTCTGCTGGCTGAACACGTTTCTCTAAGTGGACAATTAGTTCTCGCACTTAGCTTCCTCAGTGACAATACCACTAATAAGCCCTATGATTTCATTTAGAGTAATGTGTGACGTGTATGTGGTATTGTGGGGTATGGTGCTAAACACCTTGGCGAGTTCCTTGTCATCTCAGAGAGTATGTTCCATCATAGACAGAAAAAGTCCAGTGCCCGCCTCCGCTCTTGACTCTATTGCGTCCAATGTCCCCCTCAGTGGTTGCTGGTTTGAAACAAGGAGCTCAATAAATGTCCACAATCGCCGACACTTACATGTGATTTCTTGCCAGCTGCCCATCATTAACAAGTGTTGACCGCTGAGTACCCATACCCAAACTAGTTTTTCTTTCCACAGTACAGTGCATTTAAAATGCTCTTCGCGTTATGCATGCCTAGCGAATCGATTGTATCAATAGCATGCTTCCAGTTAGAAAACCCAGATTTGGTGAAGGCCTTGTTTGCATTAACATTGGACCCAAGACAGAACTTTCGACATGGGAGAAAACATTTTGCATCTGCAGTAACCAAATATTCCAGACACTCTCTTCCTATGAACCAGTTGCTATTAAATAAATGTTTTTGGATGAAAACCTACAGCTCGGGTAGGATTCTAGGCTAACCAGGGCTGGCTCCTCTGTTCCAAGATCGTCAGGAACAGTCGGAGGTGGAATGGGCTGCGGAGCCATTATCCTGGCAGAGCTTGTGAAAGAGGGGGAAGGCTCTACACGCGGAGCTGGAGCTCGGCAGCATCATCACTAATGGGCTTGGCGGCAGCCTCGGTGGTTTGATGCTGCTGCTGCTCATTGCTCTCCTTCGGTTTTGTTTGGATACTTTGGCGGGGCCAATGTTTTGATGTCCATCGTGGCAGTGGGAGATTATCTGGTTCAAGTTAGCTAAATAGCCTAAGGCGAATAACACTAACACTTTTTACAGATAGCTAAGAAGCAAACTAAACTATGTATTGGTGTGAGGCAGAGTTGAGTGAAGCAGATTCAATGGTAAACTTGTCCCCACCCTTACTAATCAAAATAAAATATTACAGGAGGAGGCGCATCACGTTATTCACTTAGCCTACCACAGATGAGAAGTGTTTTTCCGGTATGGTCTTGGCGGCATACAGCCCGGGAGACAATGTTGCCGGTTAGGCGCTGTTCAGGCCTTAAATGCCAGACGCGCCATCAGCTCTGAGTCGACGTGTTTAGTGAATACTGTAATGTGTGGACCAGTGGCGCAACAATATTTTTGGTTTTTGCGCTTGACTGAAACTGGGGGACGTAGTGCTCGGGAATGCGTGCGGATCGCAAGATTGACAACAACCAGCCTCGGTGAATGGAAGCTCTGTGCTGCCCACCGCAAGCCCGAGAACAAAAGACTATGGCCACTGAGTTAGGGCACAAAAGCACGGTCATGCAGAAATCATGAGACTGACACAGTGGGTGGTAAAACAACAGTAAGAATGGCCTGCTCATTTTAATCTCGATCAACACTTTCTAATTTTCATTACTCAGAAATCCCTGTCTGGAACCTGACAAACTCTCCTGCCTAGACTACTGCATAATAATTAGTCTACTAAATATTTCTGTTCATAAAAATTCTTCTTTCATGTAGCATATTACTTTTTTATCCCTCACAAATGGCCCATTTTTATTGATTTATTATGCTTAGCCAACACACTAACTCTCTAAATTCAGAACTCCTCCTGCAGATAAAGAGGGAGAAGAACAGAGAGAAACAGAGGAAACTGGTGTGGTAGTGACAGGTGTGCTGACCTGGAAGATGGATGGATGTCTGTTGGTACAGAACAGAGGCAGGCTGCGTACAGAGAGGGCCTGACCAGCGCTTGTTGGAGCTGGCCGGTGGTGCATTGTGTGAGAGGGTAGAACAACAAACAAACAACAAACAACAAACAAACAAATTAGAACAAACGAGGCCTGGACTATGCCAGAGAGTGGAGGAACACAGTGAATGAAAGAACTAGACTCTGTTCTCTCTGCTAGTAATGGATCTGTCAACAGCTACATTGTGTGTGTGTGCAGCTGTGTCACTTCTGAAGAACTTAATGCAAGGTGCTGCCATTTAATTTTGTATATGCACTTCTGAAAAACTTCTTACATTGGAGTCATTTAGCAGACTCTTCTTAAAAATAGCGGTTATCAGCAGATTCAGTGCCAGGAAGAAAAGACAAGTTCAGGTACGAGTGCAAGAAATATAAGGTTGGTGAAGAATTCTGTTTTCAGTTTTTTTTTTAACTGTTCGGTCTTTCTCTGTCTGCAACTGTGAGTCTTGAGCCAACTTCCTTGTCTGAAACAGGAAACTGTGAAATGAGAACAGGAACCAGTCACCAAGTGCAGCAGACAGATTATCATACAGTGAGAGCCGACCACTGACTTCCATTTGCATACTCCATCCTGCACGAAACCCTAGACGTCATGCCTATTAAACTCTGCCCGTTCTCATAGAGGTCATGCCTATGCAACCCTGCTCGTTCTCATAGACGTCATGCCTATTAAACCCTGCCCATTCTCCTAGACGTCATGCCTATGAAACCCTGCCCATTCTCATAGAGGTCATGCCTATGAAACCCTGCCCGTTCTCCTAGACGTCATGCCTATGAAACCCTGCCCATTCTCATAGACTCATGCCTATGAAACCCTGCCCGTTCTCATAGAGGTCATGCTTATTAAACCCTGCCCGTTCTCCTAGACTCATGCCTATTAAACCCTGCCCGTTCTCATAGACCCATGCTTATAAAACCCTGCCCGTTCTCCGAGACGTCATGCCTATGAAACCCTGCCCATTCTCCAAGACGTCATGACTATGAAACCCTGCCCGTTGTCATAGAGGTCGTGCCTATGAAACCCTGCCCGTTCTCCTAGACGTCATGCCTATGAAACCCTGCCCGTTCTCCTAGACGTCATGCCTATTAAACCCTGCCCGTTCTCATAGAGGTCATGCCTATTAAACCCTGCCCGTTCTCATAGAGGTCATGCCTATTAAACCCTGCCCGTTCTCCTAGACGTCATGCCTATAAAACCCTGCCCGTTCTCATAGAGGTCAAGCCTATTAAACCCTGCCCGTCCTCCTAGACGTCATGCCTATGAAACCCTGCCCATTCCCCTAGACGTCATGCCTATGAAACCCTGCCCGTTTTCCTACAAGTCATGCCTATGAAACCCTGCCCGTTTCCTAGACGTCATGCCTATAAAACCCTGCCTGTTCTCCGAGACGTCATGCCTATGAAACCCTGCCCATTCCCCTAGACGTCATGCCTATGAAACCCTGCCCGTTTTCCTACAAGTCATGCCTATGAAACCCTGCCCGTTTCCTAGACGTCATGCCTATAAAACCCTGCCTGTTCTCCGAGACGTCATGCCTATGAAACCCTGCCCGTTCTCCTACACATCATGCCTATGAAACGCTGACCATTCTCGTAGACGTCATGCCTATTAAACCCTGCCCGTTCTCATAGAGGTCATGCTTATTAAACCCTGCCCGTTCTCCAAGACTCATGCATATTAAACCCTGCCCGTTCTCCTAGACGTCATGCCTATGAAACCCTGCCCGTTCTCCTAGACGTCATGCCTATGAAACCCTGCCCGTCCTCCAAGACGTCATGCCTATGAAACCCTGCCCATTCTCATAGAGGTCATGCCTATGAAACCCTGCCCATTCCCCTAGACGTCATGCCTATGAAACCCTGCCCGTTTTCCTACAAGTCATGCCTATGAAACCCTGCCCATTCTCATAGACTCATGCCTATGAAACCCTGCCCGTTCTCATAGAGGTCATGCTTATTAAACCCTGCCCGTTCTCCTAGACTCATGCCTATTAAACCCTGCCCGTTCTCATAGACTCATGCCTATTACCCCCTGCCCGTTCTCCTAGACGTCATGCCTATGAAACCCTGCCCGTTCTCCAAGACGTCATGACTATGAAACCCTGCCTGTTCTCCTCGACGTCATGTCTATGAAACCCTGCCCGCTCTCCGAGACTCATGCCTACTAAACCCTGCCCGTTCTCCTAGACGTCGTGACTATTAAACCCTGCCCGTTCTCATAGAGGTCATGCCTATGAAACCCTGCCCATTCTCAAAGACTCATGCCTATAAAACCCTGCCCGTTCTCCTAGACGTCATGCCTATGAAACCTTGCCCGTTCCCCTATACGTAATGCCTATGGAACCCTGCCCGTTCTCCTAGACGTCATGCCTATGAAACCCTGTCCATTGTCATAGAGGTCATGCCTATGAAACCCTGCCCGTTCTCCAAGACTTCATGCCTATTAAACCCTGCCCGTTCTCCTTGACGTCATGCCTATGAAACCCTGCCCGCTCTCCTAGACTCATGCTTTTTAAACCCTGCCCGTTCTCCTAGACGTCATGCCTATTAAACCCTGCCCGTTCTCATAGACATCATGCCTACGAAACCCTGTGTTGTGCACTTGAGTGAGGACCCAAAAGCGGTTTAACAAAAACAGTTCTTTAATGAGAACACAGGAAAGACATAGATCCTCTTCAGACGTTGATAATGGCAAAAATAGACAACCCATAGAGAGGGCGACAAATGAAACAAAAAGTCCCTCTGATAAATAACAAGAGAGTCCCCTTCTTAGCAGCAGAGGAGAATAGCTGGGTTAGCGGCGACAGGCTGCAGGTCGCTCTGGGTAGGCGCGGGTCATAGAGGAACAGTGGTACCTGATCTCACGTAGCATCAGATGAACTGGACACAGTGCAAACGAAAGACAGCTAGTAGTGTACAGGATGCACCTGCTAGGCAGATTCCGACAGGATAGGACAAGGATGAAGCAAACGAGACGATAGCTTGCTTCTGGCATGAGAAACTTAAATGAGAATCTGACACCGAAAGTAGCAGGAACAGAGAGAGAAATAGAGACCTAATCAGAGGGGAAAAAGGGAACAGGTGGGGAAAGGGTGAACGAGGTAGTTAGAGGAGATGAGGAACAGCTGGAGAAGGAGACAGAGAAGGTAACGTAATAAGACCAGCAGAGAGAGACAGAGTGAAGAGAAAGAACAGGAACAAGACATAATAAGACATGACAGTACCCCCCACTCACCGAGAGCCTCCTGGCGCACTCGAGGAGGAAACCTGGCGGCAAAGGAGGAAATCATCGATCAGCGAACGGTCCAGCACGTCCCGAGAGGGAACCCAACTCCTTTCCTCAGGACCGTACCCCTCCCAATCCACTAGGTACTGATGACCACGGCTTGACCGTTAGACTGGGGATGGAAGCCGGACGAGAGACTGACGGAAGCCCCAATCAAACGGCAAAACTCCCTCCAAAATTGAGACGTGAACTGCGGGCCTCTGTCCGAAACGACGTCTGACGGAAGGCCATGAATTCTGAAAACATTCTCGATGATGATCTGTGCCGTTTCCTTAGCAGAAGGGAGCTTAGCGAGAGGAATAAAATGAGCCGCCTTAGAGAACCTATCGACAACCGTAAGAATAACAGTCTTCCCCGCTGACGAAGGCAGTCCGGTGATAAAATCTAAGGCGATGTGAGACCATGGTCGAGAGGGAATGGGAAGCGGTCTGAGACGGCCGGCAGGAGGGGAGTTCCCGGATTTAGTCTGCGCGCAGACCGAACAAGCAGCGACAAAACGACGCGTGTCACGTTCCCGAGTGGGCCACCAAAATGCTGGCGAATGGAAGCAAGCGTACCCCGAACGCCGGGGTGGACGGCTAACTTGGCAGAGTGGGCCCACTGAAGAACGGCCAGACGAGTAGGAACGGGAACGAAAAGAAGGTTCCTAGGGCAAGCGCGCGGCGACGGAGTGTGAGTGAGTGCTTGCTTTACCTGCCTCTCAATTCCCCAGACAGTCAACCCGACAACACGCCCCTCAGGGAGAATCCCCTCGGGGTCAGTGGAGACTACTGAAGAACTGAAGAGACGAGATAAAGCATCAGGCTTGGTGTTCTTTGAGCCCGGACGATAAGAAATAACGAACTCAAAACGAGCGAAAAACAGAGCCCAACGAGCCTGACGCGCATTAAGTCGTTTGGCTGAACGGATGTACTCAAGGTTCCTATGGTCAGTCCAAACGACAAAAGGAACGGTCGCCCCCTCCAACCACTGTCGCCATTCGCCTAGGGCTAAGCGGATGGCGAGCAGTTCGCGGTTTCCCACATCATAGTTACGTTCCGACAGCGATAGGCGATGAGAAAAATACGCGCAAGGGTGGACCTTGCCGTCAGAGAGGGAGCGCTGAGAAAGAATGGCTCCCACGCCCACCTCTGACGCGTCAACCTCAACAACGAACTGTCTAGAGATGTCAGGTGTAACAAGAATAGGTGCGGATGTAAAACGATTCTTGAGAAGATCAAAAGCTCCCTGGGCGGAAACGGACCATTTAAAGCACGTCTTGACAGAAGTAAGGGCTGTGAGGGGAGCTGCCACCTGACCGAAATTACGGATGAAACGACGATAGAAATTTGCGAAACCGAGAAAGCGCTGCAGCTCGACGCGTGACTTAGGAACGGGCCAATCAATGACAGCCTGGACCTTAGCGGGATCCATCTTAATGCCCTCAGCGGAAATAACGGAACCGAGAAAAGGGACAGAGGAGGCATGAAAAGTGCACTTCTCAGCCTTCACATAAAGACAGTTCTCTAAAAGGCGCTGGAGGACGCGTCGCACGTGCTGAACATGAATCGGGAGTGACGGTGAAAAAATCAGGATATCGTCAATGTAAACGAAAACAAAGATGTTCAGCATGTCTCTCAGGACGTCGTTAACTAGTGCCTGAAAGACAGCTGGAGCGTTAACGAGGCCGAAAGGAAGAACCCGGTATTCAAAGTGCCCTAACGGAGTGTTAAACGCCGTCTTCCACTCGTCCCCCTCCCTGATGCGCACGAGATGGTAAGCGTTACGAAGGTCCAACTTGGTGAAAAACCTGGCTCCCTGCAGGATCTCGAAGGCTGAAGACATAAGAGGAAGCGGATAACGATTCTTAACTGTTATGTCATTCAGCCCTCGATAATCTATGCAGGGGCGCAGGGACCCGTCCTTCTTCTGAACAAAAAAACCCCCCGCTCCGGCGGGAGAGGAGGAGGAGACTATGGTACCGGCGTCGAGAGATACAGACAAATAATCCTCGAGAGCCTTACGTTCGGGAGCCGACAGAGAGTATAGTCTACCCCGGGGGGGAGTAGTTCCCGGAAGGAGATCAATACTACAATCATACGACCGGTGCGGAGGAAGAGAAGTGGCCCTGGAACGACTGAACACCGTGCGCAGATCGTGATACTCCTCCGGCACCCCTGTCAAATCACCAGGCTCCTCCTGTGAAGATGAGACAGAGGAAACAGGAGGGATAGCAGACATTAAACAGGTCACATGACAAGAGACATTCCAGGATAGGATAGTATTACTAGACCAATTAATAGAAGGGTTATGGCGAACTAGCCAGGGATGGCCCAAAACAACAGGTGTAAAAGGTGAACGAAAAATTAAAAAAGAAATGGTTTCGCTATGATTACCAGAGACAGTGAGGGTTAAAGGTAGCGTTTCACGCTGAATCTTGGGGAGAGAACTACCATCTAAAGCGAACAAGGCCGTGGGATCCCTTAACTGTCTGAGAGGAATGTCATGTTCCCGAGCCCAGGTCTCGTCCATAAAACAGCCCTCCGCCCCAGAGTCTATCAAGGCACTGCAGGAAGCTGATGAACCGGTCCAGCGGAGATGGACCGGAAAGGTAGTGCAGGATCTTGAAGGAGAGACCTGAGTTGTAGCGCTCACCAGTAGCTCTCCTCTTACTGATGAGCTCTGGCTTTTACTGGGCATGAAGTGACAAAATGACCAGCGGAGCCGCAGTAGAGACAGAGGCGGTTGGTGATTCTCCGTTCCTTCTCCTTAGCCGAGATGCGGATACCCCCCAGCTGCATAGGCTCAGAACCCGAGCCGGCGGAAGAAGGTGGCAGTGATGCGGAGAGGGGGGCAACGGAGAACGCGAGCTCCTTTCCACGAGCTTGGCGACGAAGATCAAACCGTCGCTCTATGCGAATAGCGAGTGCTATCAAGGAGTCCATGCTGGAAGGAACCTCCCGGGAGAGAATCTCATCCTTAACCTCGGCGAGGAGACCCTCCAGAAAATGAGCGAGCAAAGCCGGCTCGTTCCAGTCACTAGAGGCAGCAAGAGTGCAAAACTCAATAGAATAATCCGTTATGGATCGATTCCCTTGACATAGGGAAGACAGGGCCCTGGAAGCTTCCTCCCCAAAAACAGAACGGTCAAAAACCCGTATCATCTCCTCCTTAAAGTCCTGATACTGGTTAATACACTCAGCCCTCGCCTCCCAGATTGCCGTGCCCCACTCACGCGCCCGTCCGGTAAGGAGAGAAATGACGTAGGCGATGCGAGCTGTGCTCCTGGAGTAAGTGTTGGGCTGGAGAGAAAACACCACATCACACTGAGTGAGGAATGAGCGGCATTCAGTGGGCTCCCCAGAGTAACACGGCGGGTTATTGATTCTGGGCTCCGGAGACTCGGAAACCCTGGAAGTGGCCGGTGGATCGAGGCGGAGATGGTGAATCTGTCTTGTGAGGTCGGAGACTTGGGCGGCCAGGGTCTCAACGGCATGTCGAGCAGCAGACAATTCCTCCTCGTGTCTGCCTAGCATCGCTCCCTGGATCTCGACGGCTGAGTGAAATGGATCCGGAGTCGCTGGGTCCATTTCTGGTCAGATTCTTCTGTTGTGCACTTGAGTGAGGACCCAAAAGCGGTTTAACAAAAACAGAGTTCTTTAATGAGAACACAGGAAAGACATAGATCCTCTTCAGAAGTTGATAATGGCAAAAATAGACAACCCGCAGAGAGGGCGACAAATGAAACATAAAGTCCCTCTGATAAATAACAAGAGAGTCCCCTTCTTAGCAGCAGAGGAGAATAGCTGGGTTAGCGGCGACAGGCTGCAGGTCGCTCTGGGTAGGCGCGGGTCGTAGAGGAACAGTGGTACCTGATCTCACGTAGCATCAGATGAACTGGACACAGTGCAAACGAAAGACAGTTAGTAGTGTACAGGATGCACCTGCCAGGCAGATTCCGACAGGATAGGACAAGGATGAAGCAAACGAGACGATAGCTTGCTTCTGGCATGAGAAACTCAAACGAGAATCTGACACCGAAAGTAGCAGGAACAGAGAGAGAAATAGAGACCTAATCAGAGGGAAAAAAGGGAACAGGTGGGGAAAGGGTGAACGAGGTAGTTAGAGGAGATGAGGAACAGCTGGAGAAGGAGAGAAAGAGAAGGTAACCTAATAAGACCAGCAGAGAGAGACAGAGTGAAGAGAAAGAACAGGAACAAGACATAATAAGACATGACACCCTGCCCGTTCTCCAAGACTCATGCCTATGAAACCCTGCCCATTCTCTGAGACTCATGCCTATAAAACCCTGCCCGTTCTCATAGAGGTCATGCCTATGAAACCCTGCCCGTTCTCATAGATGTCATGCCTATGAAACCCTGCCCGTTCTCCTAGACGTCATGCCTATGAAACCCTGCCCGTCCTCCGAGACGTCATGCCTATGAAACCCTGCCCATTCTCATAGAGGTCATGCCTATGAAACCCTGCCCGTTCTCCGAGACGTCATGCCTATGAAACCCTGCCCATTCTCATAGACTCATGCCTATGAAACCCTGCCCGTTCTCATAGAGGTCATGCTTATTAAACCCTGCCCGTTCTCCTAGACTCATGCCTATTAAACCCTGCCCATTCTCATAGACTCATGCCTATTACCCCCTGCCCGTTCTCCTAGACGTCATGGCTATGAAACCCTGCCCGTTCTCCAAGACGTCATGACTATGAAACCCTACCCGTTCACATAGAGGTCATGCCTATGAAACACTGCCAGTTCTCCACGACGTCATGCCTATAAAACCCTGCCCATTCTCATAGACATCATGCCTATGAAACCCTGCCAGTTCTCCAAGACGTCATGCCTATGAAACCCTGCCCGTTCTCCAAGACGTCATGACTATGAAACCCTACCCGTTCACATAGAGGTCATGCCTATGAAACCCTGCCAGTTCTCCACGACGTCATGCCTATAAAACCCTGCCCATTATCATAGACATCATGCCTATGAAACCCTGCCTGTTCTCCTCGACGTCATGTCTATGAAACCCTGCCCGCTCTCCGAGACTCATGCCTATTAAACCCTGCCCGTTCTCCTAGACGTCGTGACTATTAAACCCTGCCCGTTTTCATAGAGGTCATGCCTATGAAACCCTGCCCGTTCTCCAAGACTCATGCCTATGAAACCCTGCCCATTCTCAAAGACTCATGCCTATAAAACCCTGCCCGTTCTCCAAGACGTCATGCCTATAAAACCCTGCCCGTTCTCCTAGACGTCATGCCTATGAAACCTTGCCCGTTCCCCTATACGTCATACCTATGAAACCCTGCCCGTTCTCCAAGACATCATGCCTATAAAACCCTGCCCGTTCTCCAAGACATCATGGCTATAAAACCCTGCCCGTTCTCATAGATTCATGCCTATTAAACCCTGCCCGTTCTCCTAGACGTCATGCCTATGATACCCTGCCCGTTCTCCAAGACGTCATGACTATGAAACCCTGCCCGTTCTCATAGTGGTCATGCCTATGAAACCCTACCCGTTCTTCTAGACGTCATGCCTATGAAACCCTGCCCGTTCTCCTAGACGTCATGCCTATGAAACCCTGCCCGTTCTCCAAGACGTCATACCTATGAAACCCTGCCCGTTCTCCAAGACGTCATGACTATGATACCCTGCCCGTTCTCAAAGACTCATGCCTATGAAACCCTGCCCATTATCATAGAGGTTATGCTTATTAAACCCTGCCCGTTCTCCTAGACTCATGCCTATGAAACCCTGCCCGTTCTCCTCGACGTCATGCCTATGAAACCCTGCCCCTTTCTCCAAGACGTCATGACCCTGAAACCCTGCCCGTTCTCCAAGACATCATGCCTATGAAACCCTAACCATTCTCCTAGACGTCATGCCTATGAAACCCTGCCCATTCTCATAGACATCATGCCTATGAAACCCTGCCCCTTTCTTCAAGACGTCATACCTATGAAACCCTGCCAGTTCTCCAAGACGTCATGCCTATGAAACCGTGCCCGTTCTCCAAGACGTCATACCTATGAAACACTGCCCATTCTCCTAGACTCATGCCTATTAAACCCTGCCCGTTCTCATAGACTCATGCCTATTACCCCCTGCCCGTTCTCCTAGACGTCATGCCTATGAAACCCTGCCCGTTCTCCAAGACGTCATGACTATGAAACCCTACCCGTTCACATAGAGGTCATGCCTATGAAACACTGCCAGTTCTCCACGACGTCATGCCTATAAAACCCTGCCCATTCTCATAGACATCATGCCTATGAAACCCTGCCAGTTCTCCAAGACGTCATGCCTATGAAACCCTGCCCGTTCTCCAAGACGTCATGACTATGAAACCCTACCCGTTCACATAGAGGTCATGCCTATGAAACCCTGCCAGTTCTCCACGACGTCATGCCTATAAAACCCTGCCCATTCTCATAGACATCATGCCTATGAAACCCTGCCTGTTCTCCTCGACGTCATGTCTATGAAACCCTGCCCGCTCTCCGAGACTCATGCCTATTAAACCCTGCCCGTTCTCCTAGACGTCGTGACTATTAAACCCTGCCCGTTTTCATAGAGGTCATGCCTATGAAACCCTGCCCGTTCTCCAAGACTCATGCCTATGAAACCCTGCCCATTCTCAAAGACTCATGCCTATAAAACCCTGCCCGTTCTCCAAGACGTCATGCCTATAAAACCCTGCCCGTTCTCCTAGACGTCATGCCTATGAAACCTTGCCCGTTCCCCTATACGTCATACCTATGAAACCCTGCCCGTTCTCCAAGACATCATGCCTATAAAACCCTGCCCGTTCTCCAAGACATCATGGCTATAAAACCCTGCCCGTTCTCATAGATTCATGCCTATTAAACCCTGCCCGTTCTCCTAGACGTCATGCCTATGATACCCTGCCCGTTCTCCAAGACGTCATGACTATGAAACCCTGCCCGTTCTCATAGTGGTCATGCCTATGAAACCCTACCCGTTCTTCTAGACGTCATGCCTATGAAACCCTGCCCGTTCTCCTAGACGTCATGCCTATGAAACCCTGCCCGTTCTCCAAGACGTCATACCTATGAAACCCTGCCCGTTCTCCAAGACGTCATGACTATGATACCCTGCCCGTTCTCAAAGACTCATGCCTATGAAACCCTGCCCATTATCATAGAGGTTATGCTTATTAAACCCTGCCCGTTCTCCTAGACTCATGCCTATGAAACCCTGCCCGTTCTCCTCGACGTCATGCCTATGAAACCCTGCCCCTTTCTCCAAGACGTCATGACCCTGAAACCCTGCCCGTTCTCCAAGACATCATGCCTATGAAACCCTAACCATTCTCCTAGACGTCATGCCTATGAAACCCTGCCCATTCTCATAGACATCATGCCTATGAAACCCTGCCCCTTTCTTCAAGACGTCATACCTATGAAACCCTGCCAGTTCTCCAAGACGTCATGCCTATGAAACCATGCCCGTTCTCCAAGACGTCATACCTATGAAACACTGCCCATTCTCCTAGACTCATGCCTATTAAACCCTGCCCGTTCTCATAGACTCATGCCTATTACCCCCTGCCCGTTCTCCTAGACGTCATGCCTATGAAACCCTGCCCGTTCTCCAAGACGTCATGACTATGAAACCCTACCCGTTCACATAGAGGTCATGCCTATGAAACACTGCCAGTTCTCCACGACGTCATGCCTATAAAACCCTGCCCATTCTCATAGACATCATGCCTATGAAACCCTGCCAGTTCTCCAAGACGTCATGCCTATGAAACCCTGCCCGTTCTCCAAGACGTCATGACTATGAAACCCTACCCGTTCACATAGAGGTCATGCCTATGAAACCCTGCCAGTTCTCCACGACGTCATGCCTATAAAACCCTGCCCATTCTCATAGACATCATGCCTATGAAACCCTGCCTGTTCTCCTCGACATCATGTCTATGAAACCCTGCCCGCTCTCCGAGACTCATGCCTATTAAACCCTGCCCGTTCTCCTAGACGTCGTGACTATTAAACCCTGCCCGTTTTCATAGAGGTCATGCCTATGAAACCCTGCCCGTTCTCCAAGACTCATGCCTATGAAACCCTGCCCATTCTCAAAGACTCATGCCTATAAAACCCTGCCCGTTCTCCAAGACGTCATGCCTATAAAACCCTGCCCGTTCTCCTAGACGTCATGCCTATGAAACCTTGCCCGTTCCCCTATACGTCATACCTATGAAACCCTGCCCGTTCTCCAAGACATCATGCCTATAAAACCCTGCCCGTTCTCCAAGACATCATGGCTATAAAACCCTGCCCGTTCTCATAGATTCATGCCTATTAAACCCTGCCCGTTCTCCTAGACGTCATGCCTATGATACCCTGCCCGTTCTCCAAGACGTCATGACTATGAAACCCTGCCCGTTCTCATAGTGGTCATGCCTATGAAACCCTACCCGTTCTTCTAGACGTCATGCCTATGAAACCCTGCCCGTTCTCCTCGACGTCATGCCTATGAAACCCTGCCCGTTCTCCAAGACGTCATACCTATGAAACCCTGCCCGTTCTCCAAGACGTCATGACTATGATACCCTGCCCGTTCTCAAAGACTCATGCCTATGAAACCCTGCCCATTATCATAGAGGTTATGCTTATTAAACCCTGCCCGTTCTCCTAGACTCATGCCTATGAAACCCTGCCCGTTCTCCTC
Organism: Oncorhynchus masou masou; assembly: GCF_036934945.1. Lineage (NCBI taxonomy): Eukaryota > Metazoa > Chordata > Actinopteri > Salmoniformes > Salmonidae > Oncorhynchus > Oncorhynchus masou. The sequence goes on along the minus strand of NC_088241.1, from coordinate 5,801,309 downwards.
GACGTCATGCCTATGAAACCCTGCCCCTTTCTCCAAGACGTCATGACCCTGAAACCCTGCCCGTTCTCCAAGACATCATGCCTATGAAACCCTAACCATTCTCCTAGACGTCATGCCTATGAAACCCTGCCAGTTCTCCAAGACGTCATGCCTATGAAACCGTGCCCGTTCTCCAAGACGTCATACCTATGAAACACTGCCCATTCTCCTAGACGTCATGCCTATGAAACCCTGCCCCTTTCTTCAAGACGTCATACCTATTAAATCCTGCCTGTTCTCCAAGATGTCATGCCTATGAAACCCTGCCCGTTCTCCAAGACATCATGCCTATGATACTCTGCCAGTTCTCCAAGACGTCATGCCTATAAAACCCTGCCCGTTCTCATAGACATCATGCCTATAAAACCCTGCCCATTCTCCTTGACATCATGCCTATGAAACCCTGCCAGTTCTCCAAGACGTCATGCCTATAAAACCCTGCCAGTTCTCCTTGACATCATGCCTATGAAACCCTGCCCGTTCTCCAAGACGTCATGCCTATGAAACACTGCCCGTTCTCCTAGACGTCATGCCTATGAAACCCTGCCCCTTTCTTCAAGACGTCATACCTATGAAACCCTGCCCGTTCTCCAAGACATCATGCCTATGATACTCTGCCAGTTCTCCAAGACATCATGCCTATGAAACCCTGCCCGTTCTCATAGACATCATGCCTATAAAACCCTGCCCATTCTCCTTGACATCATGCCTATGAAACCCTGCCAGTTCTCCAAGACGTCATGCCTATAAAACCCTGCCAGTTCTCCTTGATATCATGCCTATGAAACCCTGCCCGTTCTCCAAGACATCATGCCTATGATACTCTGCCAGTTCTCCAAGAAGTCATGCCTATAAAACCCTGCCCGTTCTCATAGACATCATGCCTATAAAACCCTGCCCATTCTCCTTGACATCATGCCTATGAAACCCTGCCATTTCTCCAAGACGTCATGCCTATGAAACCCTGCCCATTCTCCAAGACGTCATGCCTATAAAACCCTGCCCGTTCTCCAAGACGTCATGCCTATAAAACCCTGCCCGTTCTCATAGACATCATGCCTATGAAACCCTGCCAGTTCTCCAAGACGTCATGCCTATAAAACCCTGCCCGTTCTCCAAGACGTCATGCCTATAAAACCCTGCCCGTTCTCATAGACATCATGCCTATGAAACCCTGCCAGTTCTCCAAGACATCATGCCTATAAAACCCTGCCCATTCTCCTTGACATCATGCCTATGAAAATCTGCCAGTTCTCCAAGACGTCATGCCTATAAAACCCTGCCCATTCTCCTTGACATCATGCCTATGAAAATCTGCCAGTTCTCCAAGACGTCATGCCTATGAAACCCTGCCCATTCTCCTTGACATCATGCCTATGAAAATCTGCCAGTTCTCCAAGACGTCATGCCTATAAAACCCTGCCCATTCTCATAGACGTCATGCCTATGAAACCCTGCCCATTCTCCTTGACATCATGCCTATGAAAATCTGCCAGTTCTCCAAGACGTCATGCCTATGAAACCCTGCCCATTCTCCTTGACATCATGCCTATGAAAATCTGCCAGTTCTCCAAGACGTCATGCCTATAAAACCCTGCCCATTCTCATAGACGTCATGCCTATGAATCCCTGCCCGTTCTCATAGAGGTCATGCCTATAAAACCCTGCCCGTTCTCATAGACATCATGCCTATGAAAATCTGCCAGTTCTCCAAGACGTCATGCCTATAAAACCCTGCCCGTTCTCATAGACATCATGCCTATGAAACCCTGCCAGTTTTCCAAGACTTCATGCCTATAAAACCCTGCCCATTCTCATAGACGTCATGCCTATGAATCCCTGCACGTTCTCATAGAGGTCATGCCTATAAAACCCTGCCCGTTCTCATAGACATCATGCCTATTAAACCCTGCCCGTTCTCATAGAGGTCATGCCTATAAAACCCTGCCCGTTCTCATAGACATCATGCCTATGAAACCCTGCCCGTTCTCATAGAGGTCATGCCTATAAAACCCTGCCCGTTCTCATAGACATCATGCCTATAAAACCCTGCCCGTTCTCATAGACATCGTGCCTATAAAACCCTGCCCGTTCTCCAAGACATCATGCCTATAAAACCCTGCCCATTCTCATAGACGTCATGCCTATGAAACCCTGCCCGTTCTCATAGAGGTCATGCCTATAAAACCCTGCCCGTTCTCCTAGACATCATGCCTATAAAACCCTGCCCGTTCTCATAGACATCATGCCTTTTAAATCCTGCCCGTTCTCCAAGACGTCATGCCTATGAAACCCTGCCCGTTCTCCAAGACGTCATGCCTATGAAACCCTGCCCGTTCTCCAAGATGTCATGCCTATGTAAGAATATTTTAAGATAATACACAACGCAGAGGACAAGAAGACTAAAGGTTTTCAGTTCAACATGTTAATAATCTGTGTAGTACTATCAGTCCTGGACTCATAGCTACGTGTGCCACGTTTTCATTAGTCTGAATCGTCTGTGCATTGAGTTTAACATAGGACACTTGTTATTTTGCCATTGGCCCAATTTTACTGCGAGGAATTATAATTGGTCAACCATAGGCTAGGGCTGTGGGTTATAAATTACACCCTGTCGCTTTGTTCTGTGGAGAGAATCACACGGGTATCACTGAGGACAGGGGACAGTGGAGAATCACTGAGGACAGGGGGGAATGAACATCTACCTCCCCATATGATTTGTTCTCTTTTAATAAACCTATTTTCCTCCCCCCTGATTTGCTTTGGGGCCTGTATTATTGAAGAGTAACATCAACTGCTAACACCTATGAAACCCTGCCTGTTCTCCTCCAAGACATTATTGCCTATGAAACATGTATAAAATGAGAGGGATGTAGAGGAGGTACCTTCACTACTGAGAAGGAAAAACCTGCAGAAAAAACACTTTCAACTATCCACAAAAAACACTGAATGACATGCATTGCTTAAGTCTAGTTTGGAATGTGTTTGCTTTCAGTCCAAAAACAAGTCAATCCTGACAAAAGGAATTTGATCATTTGACAGGGACCCACAAGTTTGATTACATGGGATTGACAGACATGACTTTTGTCCCCCCCCCCTCTCACATCCTGTCTGTGGTCTCAGAGCTGTTGCCAGGGAAACCAATCGGCCAACATCTCCACTGGTCATGTGGTCTCTCTAAGCCAATAACATTGCATTGCCAAGGAGCTGTGAAAGCCTGCTGTAGTCAACAGAAGGAGGGGGAGAGAGGGGTGTGTGTGGTGTGTTACGTGCACTCACACACTCCATCTCCACCCTACTGATGTGGTCATGATATAAGGCACAAATTCTTTATTTTTTTAAATCAGCAGACATTCTCACTGATCAGAAAGCTCTCCAGGACTACCAGTATGCAGAAACTGGTTACATTAGCAGAATTGATCCAACACTGCCACCCTGTGTTACAAAGTGGGCATTGCATTGAACAGATTTCCATTAATGACAACTGCAATCATATGGAGATTAGCTTCTATGGAACACTTACAAGCTGCAGAATCAATGTCAGTATATGCTGTGACTGAGCCCAGTCATAAAATGTATAAGATTGATTGGAATTTCTCAGTCAAAAAATGTGCATTCCTGATGACCAACAACTATTCAATAGACCGACTATCACAGAAACATCATTGTAACTCAAACATGTCAAGCTGAACTAAATGCTATATCAAAGTAAAAAGTACCCTGTCAAAATAGCGAGAATGAATGTTGAAAATACAACCCAATGTCTCTCATTGCGCAGAGTAGATGAGATTGACCACATCACTCTAAGAAACATACTGTTGAAAATTCCAAATTGTTTGTATAATTCACTTACATACAGCTGACACAGTACTTAAGCCACCAGAGATAAAACCAGGGTTCACTTCACAGTCCCCAAATCCGGAATGCACTCAGGGTAATGCACAGTATCGTATCGAGCGATGGTTGCATGGAACTCACTTCCAACTCGGGTCACTCAGGCAAGCGGCAAAAATAGTTTTAAAAAAACAAAGTGAGGCAACACCTCATGGCCTCTAACCCTGTATGACAGAGATCATCAACTAGATTCAGCCACGGGCCAAATTACAAATAATTTATAGACTGCAAATTGACCACAAGAAGTCCAAACAGACATAACACTGGACTAAAACATAAAAATTGCAAACTTTACTTACATTCCTATATGATAAAATATATATCTCTATTATGTGTGGGAATACTTTGGATTACCAAAATAGTCTTTTATGTCCAACAATAAAAAATAACTTGGGGGTCCAAATAAAATCACTCGCGGGCCTGAATTGGCTCACCAGTTGGGGAACCCTGCTGCATGACCTAACATCTTGTATGTACAGTTAAAGTCGGAAGTTTACATGCACTTAGGTTGGAGTCATTAAAACTCGTTTTTCAACCACTCCACAAATTTCTTGTTAACAAACTGTAGTTTTGGCAAGTCGGTTAGGACATCTACTTTGTGCATGACACAAGTCATTTTTCCAACAATTGTTTACAGATAGATTATTTAAATTATAATTGACTGTATCACAATTCCAGTGGGTCAGAAGTTTACATACACTGAGTTGACTGTGTCTTTAAACAGTTTTGAAAATTCCCCCAAAATATGTCATGGCTTTAGAAGCTTCTGATAGGCTAATTGACATCATGAGTCAATTGGAGGTGTACCTGTGGAAGTATTTCAAGGCCGACCTTCAAACGCAGTGCCTCTTTGCTTGACATCATTGGAAAATCAAAAGAAATCAGCCAAGACCTCAGAAGAAAATGGTAGACCTCCACAAGTCTGGTTCATCCTTGGGAGCAATTTAAAAACACCTGCAGGTACCATGTTCATCTGTACAAACAATAGTACGCAAGTATAAACACCAGGGGACCCCACAGCTGTCATAAGATGCTGGGGGAAACAGGTACAAAAGTATCTATATCCACAGTAAAACAAGTCCAATATCAACATAACCTGAAAGGCCGCTCAGCAAGGAAGAAGCCACTGCTCCAAAACCACCATAAAAAAGCCAGCCTACGGTTTGCAACTGCACATGGGGACAAAGATCGTACTTTTTGGAGAAATGTCCTGTGGTCTGATAAAACAAAAAAATAGAACTGTTTGGCCATAATGACCATCGTTATGTTTGGAGGAAAAAGGGGGAGGCTTGCAAGCCGAAGAATACCATCCCAACCGTGAAGCACGTTGGTGGCATCATGTTGTGGGGGTGCTTTGCTGCAGGAGGGACTGGTGCACTTCACAAAAGAGTTGGCATCATGAGGATAGTAAAATTATGTTGATATATTGAAGCAACATATCAAGACATCAGTTAGGAAGTTAAAGCTTGGTCGCAAATGGGTCTTCCAAATGGACAATGACCCCAAGCATACTTCCAAAGTTGCAAGCAAGGAGTCCTAAAAACCTGACTGAGTTACATCAGCTCTGTCAGGAGGAATGGGCCAAAATTCACCAAACTTATTGTGAGGAGCTTGTGCAAGGCTACCCGAAACATTTGACCCAAGTTAAACAATTTAAAGGCAATGCTACCAACTACTAATTGAGTATGTAAACTTCTGACCCACTGGGAATGTGATGAAAGAAATAAAATCTGAAATAAATAATTCTCTCTTCTATTATTCTGCCATTTCATTCTTAAAATAAAGTGGTGATCCTAACTGACCTAAGACAGGGAATTTCTACAAGGATTAAATCTCAGGAGATGTGAACAACTGAGTTTAAATGTATTTGGGTAAGGTGTATGTAAACGTCCGACTTCAACTGTATATGCTGTGTGTATATATGCAGTACAACAGGACATTTTAAGTTTTATTGTTCTTATCTGCAACAGCCAATGGGTATCCTAATAAAATACCAAATGAACCACCACCAGACAGGTTCAAAACGGGTGCGCATTTTTATTAAGTGCTTGTAACATAAGTAACACTGTTAATAACATTAAGAATGGTGTGATACGTGGTCAACACATGTCCTTAGGCACACTACAGGGTCAAAGTTGAAGGTGTGGCTAACAGAAAGTCCTGAGGTCAGCCATTTTAGATCTTTCCGGGAAAGCTGCCGGCCTCTATCTGGTCATCCCACTTGGCGACCTGCAGGAGGAAATGCGCTCATGAGGTTAAACTGCCTATCAGTGTAACATGCAGTTATAACACAGTAGCTACTGTAGCCTTCATTCTGCCTTCACTTTACACCCATCCCATGCTTTCAGATCTATGAAAAGTGTCTAAGGGTAGGAATCGACTTCAGACTGGGACCATGGTCAGTTGCAACATAACAGAGGTCCACACTGTATACCAACTACCACTTCAGGTAAGGACATTTGAGACACAGAAGAACAGGTACATTCATAACTGTTCCACTCAGTGGACATGTCAGAACAGACTGTTGGCAGAGTTTAGACATGCTGGAACTACTAAAGGCTTCTATGGAATGTGGTGCTCAGACTGTTGGCACATTGTGAATAGTTGAGGCACTGCTAATGTGAGTGAATGTAGGTTCTAACGAGAGCTGATTAAAGTGATTCGTCATCCATCTCTAGGGGAGGTCCAATCATCGCTGACAATACTACACAACCATGGGAAGGCAGTTAGGGGGCATTGTGTGTATGCCCACTCCTTTAGGCTTTGTTTGAATAGTTTGCCACTATAGATCTGCTTAACCTTATAAAGGAGTGCTCGCACCACACTATGAGCCACAGTAGCAGCATACGTACCCAGCTCATGGGACAGATACTCTTGTAGACCCTCTGGTACCAGTCACAGGGAGCCACATCCTGGCCTTTGTCTGACAAAGCTTTGTTGCACCTGTGGAAGTCTAGAAAGAGAGGGAGGAGAGTTAATATTGACAGAATGAAGTGGTAAGCATTAAGACAGTTAATAGAACTTTTACTGACACTGGTGTTACGTTTCTGAACCTAAACATCTAAATGCAAACAGCCACCACAAATGGACCCTTATCTGATGTGCTAAATGATGTCAACAGAAATCTGACACTAATTAAAACTAAGAGCAGAGAGAGAACATGTGGGGTCCCGTGTGGCTCAATTGGTTGAGCATGGGCGCGTGCAACGCTAAGGTTCTGGGTTTGAATCCCACGGGAGACCAGTATGAAGCAAAAAAAATACATGTATGCAATCACTACTGTTAGTCTGCTAAATGTCTAAAATGTCAACATAAAAAGTACAATGACAGATATATTAGGCTATCCTTACTAAACGAGTGTTGAAGACCGAAAAGATCTGCATACCCAAGTAGTACCCTTGCCTAACGGACATGTCAGTCAGTACAGACAGTTGGCTTATGATGGCGTACCTTGGTGAAGAGCTGAGGGACAGCCAACATTCTATCTGTTCTAATGTGAACCGATAGTGATTTAGATCGCTCTGTCTGAGGAGGTGCTTCTCATGGGGCTCTTATCAACCAAAGAAGTTGGACATGCATCAATGCTACGAGAGCAAATACCACCGTTTACAATGCACATCAATTGCAAATCATCAACCACATGATTCTTAGCCCAGGCAAATGAGGTTAACTTGGGATTCAGATAAAAATCCTTGTTTAGTTAACCAACCAAGATCTTTATCTTTGTGAACAAAATTGCTGGGAAGGGAATCAAGAGTGTTCAGGGTGGCAGAAGAGCCTGATGGCCATAAGTGTCCTGTCCTTTCACCATTGTGTGTGTGTGTGTCAGTTGGGAGGTAGAAATGAGCAGTAGACTGCTGGCAGGGCTGGAGAAAGAGGGGGAGAGGGAGATAGAACGTGTCAGGTCAGAAAAGAGAAGTAGTTGATCAGCTAGCTAACTTACCTAGATAGTTCTGAAAGCAGTTGCGGGTCTGGTTGGTGTTGGGGAAGCGGGCGTCGAAGGGAGCCGTCCTGTAGTTCTTTATCTTCTCCTCAATAACGTCAGACATGCTGGCTAGCTGGCGGTCTCACTATGTCAACACTGACACACATCGATAGGGAGATGTCATATAATGTCACAAAACTAAACATGAGCTGTACAGTAGTCTCACGAGGCCATCCTTCCAAACTGGGCTTCCGAAGATAACTACACTTGCACATAGAGTAGGACATTATCTTGTTGTCATGATAATAGAATATGAAATCGACTAGTTGAGATAGGCCTATTAGCTTGCACAATACTTATCCATGAGAGCCTGTACAGGTGTCTATTTGACTAGGTCTTAGCTATCGCAATAACAACTCACAACTAGGACAGAGACTGATAAAAAGCTGGTAACCTTAGCTAGCTAGAATTCAGTCATGGAAGGTGACTTATCAATCCTTGTTCCCAGGTAACAAATAAGTACACGACTTGGAGATTTCTGACGAGCTAGAAAGTTAGAAATTACAGCTCGCTAACCACATAGAATTAACTAATGTAGCATAGCTTGCGAGCATTGTTGGCACAGCTTCAAATTTATTTGTTGGCTTGCTTGCTGGCTAGCTAGCTACACTAGCTTGAACCCAGCTAGCTAACCGGCTGTATCAAAACCGTGCCACGGCACACGTTATTTCCAATTAAAATACTTTTACACAAACAAAAAATACGACCCTCAGTATATTAATTGAAAGAGCCTAATTATTATGATTTTCCGGCAGTTTTCCACGACCTACCTTGGACTGTTTCTTGTGTCCTCTCTGGTATGATTGATGTCCTCTCTCACCGGAAGACCGTAACGCAGTGTATGCTGGGATGTTGGAGGTTGTGAGTGGACGAGCAAGCGTAATCACCATGGCATGGTAATGAGAAAAGTTGGCATGGGAATGAGAAAAGGAATGAGTCCGTTTCCCAGGTTTTTATGCATAATTCCTTCTCTATTGCCTATAAACAATGATTAGAAACACAAATAAATGATGGGAATCACTTTGGGATTTTTAAGCCATATGAAGTGTAATCACTGAATTTTGCATCAATTATTTACACGAAGAACATCATGTCAAACACGTCAGTGATAGCCTAGTACAGTGTTTCCCAACGCCAGTCTCCCATTACCCCCAATAGCACATTTTCTGCTGTAGCCCCAGACTAAAACACTTGATTCTGTCCCAAATCAAAAGCCTGATCATCTTCCTCAAATCAACAAGATGAAATTCCGTCCCAAATCAACAGGATGGCCTATGCTGAGAGTCATTTATTTTTACCCCTGCCTCTCAACATCTAGAAACCTCTGCAAATCTCTGTCCTCCAGCAGCATTGTCTTGCTCATAAAAGTTGCTCACACATTTGTAAGCAATGTAGGCTGTGAGAAGAACTTGTTTGTTTTGTTTCGAAAATACAGGGCCCACAGTAGCAGGTCAAAATGGACATTGTGATAAAGCTTTGCCCAGGCTAAAATAGAGATCCCCCACAACTGTGTCAGTATGTCTAACAATAGTAAAGATAAATAGTTTCTAACTCTTCACTGTTCCCAAAGAAAAGAGATAGAGAACAAGGAAGATAATACTGTGCAGGCCCACACCTGAACAGTGCCAAGTTTAAAGTGTCATTCTTTTAGTTGACAGTTATTCCAACGAAAACCCACAGAGGGTTGCCTACCTGGAAAAGAGGATAAGTTGTCAACCGCGAGCCAAAAGCAAACAAAACAAAGAAACTCCATGACGCAAAGGAGTGTTCACAGGCTGCTGTCACCCGACCATCCCTGTCTGTGAGCACCTCTCCAAACCAAAGACCTCAGAGTGTCTGGACGAGCTCACTACCTACTCAGTGGAAGTACGCTGTGTGGTCTGGCACACTGTCTCATTTTGAAGGAAGCGTCTAGTTTTTGTGTGTTTTGGTAGTAACTGTAATAGCTTATAATTTCAGTTGCATAGTTTCAAGCTTTATTGTACAGTTATTAACACATTTTAAGAATGGATAGTGTGAACTATATATTTTATTATAGTGGAAGGGATGTATGTAGCCTTAGCCTATTGGTTCAGATATTGTGATGAATCCAATGTAACTTTCTCTCTTTCTCCTTTTCTTGTTCCTTTTCTTGCTCCCCCTCTCTCCCTGCCTGTCCTCTCTTTTCCTGTCGCCATCTTCCTGTTGTAGACAAGGTCAGAGGTCACAGGTGTCCCTCTTTCTCTGACTTCCTGTCTCACTGTTTCCTCTTTTCAGCAAAAACCTGCTGCTCAAATTATGTCCTTTTCTAGAAAACATTATAGGCCTGTTTCTTGATGTACTACAATGCAATTTCTTGGACTATCAAGGAGCTGAACTCTGGACTACACTTCAAAAGTAACATTCCTGTGGACAACTAGACAAAAGGTATACGTTCTGACTGACTGCTATCATTTTTAAACTGGGAGCATAAACCTATTTTCTCTGAGTGGCTTTGTTAAAGTAATTAGTTGTCTAAATTAAACACAGATTCTCACTGCCCCCCCAGCCCCCGCCTCCTCCTCCACCCAATCTTCTTCCTACCCAACCCCAGTGCTCCAAAGCACCCTAATGCCAAAGGCAGTGGTCTAACCGACCAGTGTGCATGTGTGCTTGGGGAGACAGGGGAATGCTGGATTAACCCCTCTCCCCAAACTCTATTTCTAGTCTTATCTCTTTATAGTGTGTATGTACAGTATATACAGTACAAGGGGCCAGCAAGTGTGTGCATCACAAAATAATCTCCACATTCTCTCTCTCTCTCTCTCTCTCTCTCTCTCTCTCTCTCTCTCTCTCTCTCTCTCTCTCTCTCAGGATATAGGTGTTGTCCAGCGCGAAGGAAGGAAATTCTGTCACTTAGAACAATGGGCCTGTTTCTCTATCTATAGACCCACAGAGGCAGAGAAAGATAGAGAAGGAGCCCGTACCACCATTACTTGGAAAACAGACAGAAAACACAAAGAAAATGAGAGAAAGTGGAGAAAAATATGTTCTGATTTAGAAAGAGAGATACCTGTGGCGCAGATAGACATTTTGAAAATGGAGTTTTTGTCTTGGAGAAGTTGTTTTTAACCATTTTCTTTTTTTCTATTGAGAAGGACTAATAAAACACTTATACGAAGAGGGAACTGCAGTCGTTCTTGTAAGTACTTTCAAGTACGCTTTTATTTTAGAGGGCCTATTGTGTTGCATTGCTTCATTACTTTTCCATTCGATTTTTTAACATTTGAGCTGTCATCCATGATAAGCTGTTAGAGGTCACAATATTGATCATTTTCCACAGTAAAATGTTGCTGATAGGTTTTTGCTGTTTCTTTTGCAACATTGCATTATAGAAAGATGAGTAAAAAAAATCAACAATGAAAAAGTATTATTTGGGTTCAAATTTGAACCGTTCTACATTCATTGTTTTTGTTGACACATCTAATTTGTAGAGTAGAAGCTGTAACTAAGCACAGTTTTCCCTCCCCAAACTCTACATTCCACCATTACGAGTAATTTCATTCTAAACGTAGTTGTAGGCTGAGGCGACAGACAAGTAGTGACTTTAAGAGTGGGGATTTCCCTTTCAACACGACAGCTGGATCTGAGGCCTGTAGAACACACTTCCTGTTTGAATAAGGAGTAATGACACACATTCAGCTTAGAGTACCTTTGTGACAAAGATGTCATTTACAGTGCTGTAGAATTTGAGATGATTTGAGCCAAGTGTAACCTATCTACCGTTTTCAAAAAATATATATATATTTTTTTACCAATGGGGGGCAATAATCACTTCCACAGCCAAATTCCTTTGGTGTGTAACAATGAACAATTCCACAAGGATCCGGAGGATCTCAAACTGTTCATGATGGTGATGTCATTATTTGACAAGTTTAGGATTACATACCCCCAGTTGGGTTGTTTGGAGGAAAAGGTCAGTCTTCCTCCCCCTGATGATTTAACCTTTGATTTTTGTCCAAATATATCAAGGGCCTGTTTCAGGCCCACATGAATAGAATGTAAAGCAGTATAGTCTACACACATCTTAATTAACTCAAAGATTATGAAGATTTGATCTGTGTTCTTTGAGTTTCTCATCTCTCTCTCGTTGGTTCTCAGATGGATCAGATGGAGGGGACTGACAGTCCTCGCTTCAGGAAGCTCCATTTCCCTGTGGGTCTGTGGATCAACTCTCCCAGGAAACACTTTGCCAAGCTGGGGGGCCGCTGGCCCAGCGCCGTCTCTGTCAAGTCAGTCTCTCTGCTACCTATGTACAGTACCTCAATGTCACTCAATGTCACTTGTCCAATTTTGTTCTAGTCCAGCAGTAACACATCTGACTCAACTAATCAACTTATCACACATCAACCCAGGTCTCTTAACTCGGCCTGTCTGTCTGTCTGTCTGTCTGTCTGTCTGTCTGTCTGTCTGTCTGTCTGTCTGTCTGTCTGTCTGTTTCTTCAGTTTGTCCTGTATTCAGTTTGTTTATCCTTCAGTCCTCCTCACTATATCTCCAGCCACAGTCAAGTTAAGTGTCTGACATGTTTTTGCATACAATAAATTAACCAAGAGAACAGCTCGTTATGGACTAATTTGATTGTATGGTCATGTGTCACATGTCATGCAGTGTTCCTTGAATCGTGTGACCGTTTTCTAGCAGTTAATATTGTCTATGTTCAGCTCTGTCAGCCATAACTCAAAGCTGACATGCCCTACTCCCCCTCTCTCTCTTTCTTTCCCCCTCCTCTCCTTCTCCCTCACTAGGTCCACCACCAGCTCGGACGCAGCGTCCCTCCACGAGGCCCCCTCTGCCCCTTCCTCTTCCCTCTCCATCTCCACCCCCTCCCTCGCTCCCCCATCCCCCTCTCCCTCTCCGGCCTTCCTCCGGCCCCGTCCCGCCGGGCCCCAGTCCCGCACCAAGCGTCTTTCCCACCTCTTCCTGAGGGGGCGCTCCAACAGTGACCGAGACAAGGCCATAGGGGAGAAGGAGAGGGAGGTGTGGGCCCACTCTGCTGCCCCTTCCTCCCACCACTACCTGCCCCCTGCCTCCTCCACAGCCCCAGGCCTCATCAAGATCTATGGGGATGCTCTGTCTAGTGGGGCTAACTACCGCTCTTTGCTGGCCACCGCCCACTCTACAGCCAAACAGCTCATCGCCCAGGTCATCACCCGCTATACGGAGAGAGAGAGGGAGGAGACGGACGATGCAGGTAAGAGGCAGAAAGAGAGAGAGTACAGACCGAGTACAGTACAGGGATTCATGTAAGAGAGTCGTGAAAGTACAGATAAACATGGGGCGGTAGAGATACTCTTAATGATCGGCTATGAATAGCCAACTGACATTTACTCCTGAGGTGCTGACTTGCTGCACCCTCGACAACTACTGTGATTATTATTATTTGACCATGCTGGTCATTTATGATCATTTGAACATCTTGGCCATGTTCGGTTATAATCTCCACCTGGCACAGCCAGAAGAGGACTGGCCACCCCTCATAGCCTGGTTCCTCTCTAGGTTTCTTCATAGGTTTTGGCCTTTCGAGGGAGTTTTTCCTAGCCACCGTGCTTCTACACCTGCATTGCTTGCTGTTTGGGGTTTTAGGCTGGGTTTCTGTACAGCACTTTGAGATATCAGCTGAAGTAAGAAGGGCTTTATAAAAAAATGTGACATTTGGTTTGACCTCAATTGAGCAATAATGTCATATTCATTGGAAAAATAATTAGCCTGGTCGCCCTGCCTCCCTCTCCTAGACCTGCAGAAACACAGCTCGGAAGACTTCCTGTTGTGTGATGTCATTGGAAAGCCCATCCAGCAACCAGATGGAGCTTTCCAATGGGAGACAGAGTGTCGTAGGGGTGTGGCCGAATGGGAATGCCCACTACTATTGGTGGACATGTGGCGGCCCAAGGAGGGGTATGAACGCCGCTTCGAGATCCAGAGGCGGGACGACTACGAAAGAGAGGAGAGGGAGAAAGAGAAGGAGCGAGAGAGGGAAGGGGAGAACCACACAGGTAAAAGGACAATATAGAGTCTCTAGATGACCAGCTCTTACATCTGGGGTTTCCTACAGTCATCCAGTGAAAAGTGTAGTTTCTTTGTTTTTAATGATATGTCTGGTTGTCGTGGTAACAGGTGTACGTTGGAGGCGGAGCCGCATACAGTCGGGGGGCGGGGCTGAGGAGGGCGAGCGAGGTCATCGAGGACGGAACTCGGAACTCAGGAGGAGCATCAGCGACATGAACCTCAGCCTGAGGCGTCGCCAAGGAAACCACGTTGGCAATGACCCCAGTCACTCTGGAAACCACCCTAACAACAGTGCTGGACTTCAGGACAGGAAGAACATTGTGAGCATGATAGCTCCATTGGAGCACGGAGAGGTGAGGATGAGAGGATGAGAGGATGTGTTTCAACACATGTTGCAACATGATAGCAACAGGGCAACCCCACCTAATCTCAGCAGTGCAGCAGTCTGACCATAAAGACGCCTCTCTCTGTCTTAGATGATGAGGTCAAAGGTCAGAGACGAGGTGGAGCGGAGGAACAAAGCAGACAAGGCAGTAGAGGAAGAGAAAGACTACTCAACCTGCGACCTGGAAGTGATGTCACAGAGCCTGATCCTCCCGCCCACGGACCGACCCTACTTCCTGTTGCTGCAGGGCTACGACCAGAGCAAGGTTAGACCTGCACCTCCCAGATGATCACACACACACACCCTGAACATGACATCATACCTGCATTCCCCTAATCGCCACATACCATCACTGTTTCCAACCCTTCCCCAGCCTTTCCCATTCAACCCTGAGCACAAAACAGACTCACAGCAACACAATACCTTTGTAGACACACACAACCCCACTGTGTACATCACTCCATCTCTCACAGTGACCTCACACAGGTCTTCATTGTAGCAAACTGACACACTTCATACCTTATCTCCTCACCTCCGCACAACTTAAGATCTCCAAGATGTCCCCTTATCATAACCATGTCCTTCAGATGATAACAAACTCCCTTTTCTCTTTCTTTCTTTATTTCCTTCTTCCGTTCTCCTCTGTGTGTGTTTTCTGTGTTTTCTACAGGACTTTGTTTTGTACATCATGGCAGGGCACACACACGTTTTTGGGCGGAAGCCAACGATGAGGGAGAGAGAGAAGGACAGAGAAAGGGAAAGGAAGGGGAAGAGGCCTCTGAAGGTGGAAACGTTCCTCTCTGCTCCAGACATGCTGGCCAGGCACCTGTTGGTCAGGAGAGACTCAGCCGTACCCGACGCCCCCTCTGGGCAAGGTAGGCCTGGTCTACAAACAACCCTAGTCCTAAATCCTGGCCCTACTCCTGTGATGTTTGCAGACCTGAACAAACAGAAATGTGCCTGCAAAATAGAGAGCCTTTTCCATATGTGCTTACATCTATCCAACCTGATTTTACAGTATTTCCCTGTCCACAATCAACCTCTAGAGATCCTCCCACTAGACACTTCTTGATACCCCCTTATATATGGTTAGAAACCTGTCACACCTTTTTTATAAGCAGTTTATGAGCAGAACTTCAATTATAGTGTTACTAGTTTATTAACCATTTTCTCTCTCCCCCCAGCTCTGATGCGTCCCTTCAGAGGAGGAGTTGTCACACACAACGGAGAAGCTCTCTACCGGGAGGCGGTGCTTAAACCTGGGGACGTGATTGGCATAGGAGCTCACTTCCTCTTCCTGTATCGTGACCCCCGCGTGACCCCGACCCCTCCGCTGGCATTGGCGCTGCCTTGGCAAGCCGATGTTCCCTCCACCTGCTGCCTCTCGGGATTGGTGGACAGACAGGAAGCGTTGAGGCAGTACCTGGGTTCCACTGAGGCTCTGCTGCGGTTCCAGCCCCGCCACGCTGACGCTCTGCTACAGGTGAGAGAAGAAAGACCCCTGTGCCTGTTAGTTACACCACTGTGTCTGCTACCTGTCTGCTACAGATTAGAGTAGAGAACTGTGTTATATAAGTGGTGGGGAGGTACTTAAAGTATCTATTGTTACCACATATATTACTTTCTTGGTTGATAACAGGTACATATGAGCTGAAACAGGACTATAAATTAAAGCCACTGTTTCTCACTCTTTCTCCATCAGGAGATAATCTCTAAGAACTCCTCTCCAGACTCAGAGGGAGGGCCTTTAGCCCCAGCCTTTCTCCTGTCAATCATGATTGACCACGCATCCAAGCACCTGGATCCCGCCCTCATGCCTCAGTTGCTGCTGAAAGCAGCCAATCAGATCAAAGGGATCGTTTGGGTGAGTTCATTTGAAAGACTGTCTAGGATCATCTCAGTTGTAATAATGCTAACTAGCCATAGCTCAGTCAAGACTGACAGAGAAAGTTACACAGCAGATAAAATAGTATTGTAAAGGGCTATAAATCCAGCCCCAGACTGACACGTCTTTCTCTGAAACCCTGTAGACTGTGAACAGGGATTCATTCAGACAGACAGACAGACAGACAGACAGACCAGACAGACAGACAGACAGACAGACCAGACCAGACCAGACCAGACCAGACCAGACCAGACCAGACCAGACCAGACCAGACCAGACCAGACCAGACCAGACCAGACCAGACCAGACCAGACCAGACCAGACCAGACCAGACCAGACCAGACCAGACCAGACCAGACCAGACCAGACCAGACCAGACCAGACCAGACCAGACCAGACCAGACCAGACCAGACCAGACCAGACCAGACCAGACCAGACCAGACCAGACCAGACCAGACCAGACCAGGACAGACAGACCAGACCAGACCAGACCAGACCAGACCAGACAGACAGACAGACAGACAGACAGACAGACAGACCAGACCAGACCAGACCAGACAGACCAGACCAGACCAGACCAGACCAGACCAGACCAGACCAGACCAGACCAGACCAGACCAGACCAGACCAGACCAGACCAGACCAGACCAGACCAGACCAGACCAGACCAGACCAGACCAGACCAGACCAGACCAGACCAGACCAGACCAGACCAGACCAGACCAGACCAGACCAGACCAGACCAGACCAGGACAGACAGACCAGACCAGACCAGACCAGACCAGACCAGACCAGACCAGACCAGACCAGACCAGACCAGACAGACAGACAGACAGACAGACAGACAGACAGACAGACCAGACAGACAGACAGACCAGACCAGACCAGACCAGACCAGACCAGACCAGACCAGACCAGACCAGGACAGACAGACCAGACCAGACCAGACCAGACCAGACCAGACCAGACCAGACCAGACCAGACAGACAGACAGACAGACAGACAGACAGACAGACCAGACCAGACCAGACCAGACCAGACCAGACCAGACCAGACCAGACCAGACCAGACCAGACCAGACCAGACCAGACCAGACCAGACCAGACCAGACCAGACCAGACCAGGACAGACAGACCAGACCAGACCAGACCAGACAGACAGACAGACAGACAGACAGACAGACCAGACAGACAGACAGACAGACAGACCAGACCAGACCAGACCAGACCAGACAGACAGACAGACAGACAGACAGACAGACAGACCAGACAGACCAGACAGACACAGACAGACAGACAGACAGACAGACAGACAGACAGACAGACAGACAGACAGACAGACAGACAGACAGACAGACCAGACCAGACAGACAGACAGACAGACAGACCCGACAGAAACGACAGACAGACAGACAGACAGACAGACAGACAGACCAGACAGACCAGACAGACCAGACAGGCAGACAGACAGACAGACAGACAGACAGACAGACCAGACCAGACAGACAGACAGACAGACCCGACAGAAACGACAGACAGACAGACAGACAGACAGACAGACAGACAGACAGACCAGACAGACCAGACAGACCAGACAGGCAGACAGACAGACAGACAGACCAGACAGACAGACCAGACAGACAGACAGACAGATGCCTGTCACTGTTGATGAACAGAAAAGGGGATGAGCTGATGCCACTTCCTTCTGGAAACTGTGTTGTAATTGTCCTGGTGGCCTGTCCAGACTTTGTAACTGAACTCCACCCCCCCCCCACCCCCCCGCCACTAAGCCGTGACGTGTCTCTCCTCTCATGTCCTCTCTTCCCTCTCCAACTCTTTTTACAGGACAACATTAAGGAATTCGGGGATAAGCATCCCACGCAAAAGTAAGATCATTTCTGCTCAACGTCATATTTCAGCTGTTTCCTGTGTTTGGAACTTCCCTTAGGGCTGTATTAGGGGGAATCAAGAGAAGTGATTGTCCAGCTTGTGTGGCTGTAAATAATGTGATGAACATGCAGATACTATTTAGCATTATGCAAGGATTCATGATTTAAATATGTGACACACAAAGTATAAATTGTATATGATATTGTTAAACTAATACGGTACACAAATATCTATTAATATTAATGTTTATTTAGCAGATGTTATCCCAAGTTAATAGCAGTTAACAGATGTAGTGGGACCCTGGGTCACACTTTATTTGGATAGTCTGGATTGTCCTCCTGTAGATGCTCTACATATGGTCATATTATCAAGAAACTATCTGTTGATAAGTAACTGCATGCTAAGGTTAGGGTTAAGTTTAGAACAAGGGCTAGGATAAGGGTTAGGATCTGGTTTAAGGGTTAAGGGTTAGTTAGTTACTGATCGTCTGTAGAGCATCTGCAGATGGACTATTCAAATGTAATTTTTAAAATTTAACCTTTATTTAACAAGGCAAGCCAGTTAAGAACAAATTCTTATTTTCAATGACAGCCTAGGAACAGTGGGTTAACTGCCTTGTTCAGGGGCAGAACAACAGATTTTTACCTTGTCAGCTCGGGGATTGGATCTTGCAACCTTTCTGTTACTAGTCCAACGCTCTAACCACTAGGCCACCTGCAGCCCCCAAAACAGTGTTACTGAACCCTGTCACTGCATGTTCATTCAAATAGATCAAGGACTTGCTGTAACTCCTTGAGAGAGATGAATAGATAGTAACAACAACTTCTATAACGCTGTGTGTCCTGTTCTGGTCTGTCCAGTTCCACAGAGCAGGAGGTTGAACTGAGTGCGCCCAGTGCACAGAAGCTATCATCTGACCTTCGACCTCTGATGTTCTGGATGTCCAATGCCACAGAGCTCCTCAACTTCTTCCAGGTCAAAGTTGAGGCCATGGAGAGAGACTGGGAATTTGAGGGTGAGACACCTGTGTCATAAGAGTCCGTTTCCTCTTGATCAATGCAGATCACCATCGATCATCTGCCAAAAAAGCTTCTTTCTCCAATAAAAGCATTTTGTCATATTAACCTTGTCTCTCTATTTTACGTCACACGGCTGTTGTATCTTTGTGTCTCCTTGTCTTCCTCTTCCTGTGTGACATTCCTGCTATCATCATTTAGCCCCACAGTAGTCAAAACAAGTTAGTTGCGTCATTGAGAAAGTGAAATATATTTTTGATTGTTCCGCAATATCAGTAGTTATATGACCTTAGTTAGAAGTTAATGCATATATATTTACCATCAGCTCCTGGTGACCCGGTGTTGTCAGCTGACCTGGACACCTGCTCCGAGGCCCTGGCGCAGCTTGATGACGTGATAATGCACACCTTCCAGCAGTGCGTGTACCACCTCACAAAGGTGAGGGAGGTTGAGTTACCTCACACTCAAGACACAATCAAGTTACCGTACATAATTATATCCCGATTAATACATGAATTAATCTCTCTCTCTGCCACTCGGTCTCTGTCAGACGCTGTACTCCCTCCTTCCAGCTCTCCTGGACAACAACCCTTTCTCCAGCCTGGAGAAAGAGAAGGAGAGAGATGAGGGTAGGGAGATGGATGGGGGTGAGGGTGGTGGGGGGGAGGGAGAGGGGGAAGACGTGTCCTCCCTCCCCCCTACGGTGGCTGGGCTGGTGGAGGTGTACCGCTGCTCCCTGATGCTGTCCCGGGAGGCCTGCCTCTCCCCCCCACTCACCTCCCAAACCTTCGGCTACCTCTTCTTCTTCACCAACACCTCCCTGCTCAACACACTGCTGGAGAGAGGTGAGAGGGCAGGGGTAATACTGGGGTCCAAGGTCAGGGGTTGGTCTGAGGAAGCTGCAGTCATGAGCTAAGTGGGTTCCACATTACACATGCAGAAATTGCTTTCCACTACACAAGCCATTGTTTGTGCACGAACTATTAAGTGTAGAGGTCGTAAGGGGATGAGCGCTACCAAGCACAGCGAGACAGAGAATCTGGGTGCGGCTCTGAAATAACTTGAACTTTCCAACCCTGGTTCAGATGTGCACTAACACACACACACACACACACACACACACACACACACACACACACACACACACACACACACACACACACACACACACACACACACACACACACACACACACACACACACACACACACACACAAACACACACACACACACACACAAACACACACACACACACACACACACACAAACACACACACACACACTCCCTCTCTTTCTGTCTTCTTCCTCTTCTCTCGCTCTGTCCCTCACTCCCTCCCTCTCTCAGATGGTCTGTTCTCCTGGTCTAGAGCGGTCCAGATCCGTACAAACCTGGACCTGGTTCTGGACTGGCTGCAGGGCGCGGGACTTGGAGATATCGCCTCTGAGTTCCTGAAGAAGCTGTCCGTCACAGTCAATTTCCTGTGCGTCCCTAAGACCCGCCTCATCCAGGTAAAAATAATGCTGGTTTAGCCAGTTAACAATCAGTCGATTTAACAAGATAATGACCCAAAACAAAACATTCTGGATAAAGAATCATGTTTTGGTCTCGTTGTTGTGTTGTTCTTCCTCTAAACCTATTTGACTTATCACACATCCACCCCTAGCCCCTACCTCTAGACATTTCCTGATGCCTTCTCCTAAAGCTGATTGGATCAGATCGGTATAAACTGTATGATAACCGCTCTAGGAAGCTAGATAGACAAGCTTTTCCATTAATTTGTTCACACCCATTTAGTTATTTTCAGATATAAGGGGTAATCTAGAGGTGACAAGAGACTAGGGGTAGATTTCAGATTTGGCATCCCATCTCAGTTGTGGACATTGCTGATATCGTCCACTTTTTCCTCCTTCTCTGTTTTGTTGCTCATTGGTTGTTCTCTTGTCTCTCCCCCGCCAGTCATCCTGGGACAGCCTACAGGAGGACCACGCCTTGCTAAGCCCCACCCAGTTGCACCATCTGCTGACCAATTACAAGCTGGGACCGGCCAGAGCCCCACCGGCCTCCTGGGCTCCTCCCCCTGGGATGGAGCTCAGTGGAGGTGAGACATGAGAGGGGAGGGGTTGGGAGTCCTGGAGGGTCATTATGTAGGAGCTAATGCTGCATTCATAACCAAGTGGGAAGGTAGTATTTACCATATACGACAGGGAAAATATCCGTGTGAACTGTCTGTCCTCCAACTCGTAATTACTAGTGGGAAACTCGTCTATCATCCCTAAGCTCTGACTTCTCCTACATGCTGACCTCTGACATCACCTACTAAGAAATATACTTTGATAACAGCATTTTCATTAGTTAAATGTAACAACAAAACATAAATTATAAATAGCAATCTATTAATATGGTTTTTGAACACTATAATTTGTTTACAAGCACGATAGCTCTACTTTTAGATTATGGCTGATGAAGCTTTTTGGACATTAGCCAATCACCGTTTCTCTGAGTTTAAAGCATGTGAATGCATCTAACTGGTATTTACAACTTCACAACTTCCAACTTGGTTATGAACATAACATTAGATACAACTGCAAACTTGAGATAAGTAGAATATTCCCATAAATTATGCATTTATGTCAATTAGAAAATATTTGTGATCCCAAGTCAGGATTCAGCCCTTAGACATTCCGAACATTGTAAGTACACATGTATAGAAAGGGTATGATTTCTTCCTAAGAATCTCAGACCACTACATTTCTATTCATGCTTTTCTGTCCAAGACATCTTCGAAAGTTTCCTGGACCACCCCCCTCTCATCCTGCCAAATGAGACGCCTCAGCTGGACCTCTCGCAGCCAATCCCCAGCCCCGAGCTACAAAAGGAAGTGACACGCCTGCGCAACTTCCTGTGGGGACTCGACCAGGATGAGCTGCCAGCCAATCAGAGGACCAGGCTGTGAGCACTGGACAGTTGAGCTCCGGGTAGAAGCTACCCTTAGGCACAGTTCTAGGATCAGTTCACCATCCGCCTCAACCATGAAGGGAGAAAGACACAAAACTGACCCTTGGTCAGCATCTAGGGGCAACCTCATCCATCTCGGGCAACTTTGAAATTAACCCTATATTGAACCCTCTGTCGTAAGACAGATGCAATGGATAGGAATGGCAACTGGTGTGAGGAATGGCAACTGGTGTGAGGAATGGCAACTGGTGTGAGGAATGGCAACTGGTGTGAGGAATGGCAACTGGTGTGAGGAATGGCAACTGGTGTGAGGAATGGCATCTGTCAAAAGAAAGTCATAACACAATGTAATAGTTATCTAACTGTAAGACAATACAACTCTTCTTTTACTGTTCTCTAAACACTCTTTATTTTGTAACTCATTGCCTGAAATGCAGTGGTTGCCTGAAAAAGAAAAGTCCTGCAAAATGAAGCATAAATTATGGTATGACTATGTTATTATGTAAAAGATATCCCTGTAGGTCAGCTTTATACTGGATGGATGGATGCTCACAGATATTCTCATATAAAGAATATAGTAAATGTGTATTGTCACAGAACATTAGATTGTATACCAAAGTAAACACTAACACTATGAAGGAAACTGTTTTACCATGTGTATTTTATTTCTAACTGACTGCCCTCATATTATAAATAAAATGTTGGTACCCTATGATCTGTCCATAGTGTTTCCTTTGTTATGGATGTTTCCTCCTTGTTTGTTTATTTACTTTGATTGTACCACACAACTCAACAGCTAGACAGGTTCTGGAAAGGTGAATGTCCCAACTCATTTTGTACCCGGGATGCCAGAATGAAAAGACCACAAGGGGGCGACGCAGCACTCAGTCAACCCCTGGAATGATGACTCAACAGTTACTAGACTAGGGAATTAGCAAGGATCCCTGTCAATCAACCCGATTTCCGAAATATCATATTTCCTGTGTGATTAATAGGTTATTCCAACATAGACATAACATACGCACGATGGTGCTTCCGTGGCTTAGGAAGCAGATGACGACCACACACTGCCTGGCTGTGCCAAGGTGAACTGTCTGAGGGGTCAGAGAGAATGACTCCAATGCAGTGGGTAAGATGTTTAATTTCCTCTCTGTGCGGTGATGACACACGCTGAAAAGTCTAATCAGTTTGTTCCTTTATTTCATTAATGCGCCATATCCGATAGTTGGTCTCATAAAATGGCCAGTAGCTCGTTTAAGTGAAATTAGTGTGCGGTTCTCGTGGATGGGCAGCAGACGAGTGATGTCAGAGCGTGTGGTGTGAGTAACATCTGTTTGTGTGACGGCTTGCGAGCGTCTCATAAACCATGTTACTGTAAGTAACCTAACTGTTTGTTGTCCCTCAGTAGACTCATGCCGAATTTCTAAATAAACAAAGTAGCCTACTTCCCCATAATAGCCTAGTGAGAGTGGAAAAAGTAGTCTGTCAATTTATCTTTGTTCTTCAGTTTTGGAGCATCCTCAAAATCCCACGACTTCATGAAGTGGTATTTATCTATTATCTCAAGACGTTGTGCGTGTTTTTTCCTCTAATGCTTTGGCTGGTAGCCACACTTCTTCCTTTCCCCGGTCAACAACTTTGGCTCAACTATTTTATGGTAAAAAGCCCAAAAACAGTCCCGAAAGAGAAAGGACTTAACAGTTGAAGTCTGAAGTTTACATACACTTAGGTTGGAGTCATTACAACTAGTTTTTCAACAACTTCAACAAACTATAGTTTTGGCAAGTCGGTTAGGACATCTACTTTGTGCATGACACAGGTAATTTTTCCAACAATTGTTTACAGACAGATTATTTCACTTATAATTAACTGTATCACAATTCCAGTGGGTCAGAACTTTACATACACTAAGTTGACTGTGCCTTTAAACAGCTTGGAAAATTCCATAAAATGATGTCATGGCTTTAGAAGCTTCTGATAGGCTAATTGACATTATTTGAGTCAATTGGAGGTGTACCTGTGGATGTATTTCAAGGCCTACTTTCAAATTCAGTGCCTCTTTGCTGGACATCATGGGAAAATCAAAAGAAATCAGCCAAGACCTCAGAATTTCTTTTTGTAGCCCTCCACATGTCTGGTTCATCCTTGGGAGCAATTTCCAAACGCCTGAAGGTACCACGTTCATCTGTACAAACAATAGTACACAAGAATAAACACCATGGGACCATGCAGCCGTCATACCGCTCAGGAAGGAGACACGTTCTGTCTCCTAGAGATGAATGTACTGTGGTGCGAAAAGTGTAAATCAATCCCAGAACAACAGCAAAGGACCTTGTGAAGATGCTGGAGGAAACAGGTACAAAAGTATCTCTATCCACAGTAAAACGAGTCCAATATCGACACAACCTGAAAGGCCGCTCAGCAAGGAAGAAGCCACTGCTCCAAAACCACCATAAAAAAGCCAGGCTACGGTTTGCAACTGCACATGGGGACAAAGATCATACTTTTTGGAGAAATGTCCTCTGAAAAAAAATAGAACTGTTTGGCCATAATGACCATCATTATGTTTGGAGGAAAAAGGGGGAGGCTTGCAAGCTGAAGAACACCATCCCACTCGTGAAGCATGGGGGTGGCAGCATCATGTTGTGGGGGTGCTTTGCTGCAGGAGAGACTGGTGCACTTCACAAAATAGATGGCATCATAAGGATAGGAAAATTACGTGGATATATTGAAGTAACATCTCAAGACATCAGTCAGGAAGTTAAAACTTGGTCGCAAATGGGTCTTCCAAATAGACAATGACCCCAAGCATATT
Source organism: Oncorhynchus masou masou (assembly GCF_036934945.1). Lineage (NCBI taxonomy): Eukaryota > Metazoa > Chordata > Actinopteri > Salmoniformes > Salmonidae > Oncorhynchus > Oncorhynchus masou. The sequence goes on along the minus strand of NC_088241.1, from coordinate 5,776,419 downwards.
TCCAAAGTTGTGGCAAAATGGCTTAAGGACAACAAAGTCAAGGTATTGGAGTGGCCATCACAAAGCCCTGACCTCAATCCTATAGAAAATTTGTGGGCAGAACTGAAAAAGCGTGTGTGAGCAAGGAGGCCAACAAACCTGACTCAGTTACACCAGCTCTGTCAGGAGGAATGGGCCAACATTCACCCAACTTATTGTGGGAAGCTTGTGGAAGGCTACCGAAACGTTTGACCCAAGTTCAACAATTTAAAGGCAATGCTACCAAATACTAATTGAGTATGTAAACTTGTGACACACTGGGAATGTGATGAAAGAAACAAAGGATAAAATAAATCATTCTCTCTACTATTATTCTGACATTTCACATTCTTAAAATAAAGTGGTGATCCTAACTGACCTAAAACATGGAATCTTTACTAGGATTAAATGTCAGGAACTGTGAAAAACTGAGATTAAATGTATTTGGCTAAAATGTATGTAAACTTTCGACGTCAACTGTACATCATTGTCACCGTCTCCAAATCTAACTGGGGTCCTGTTTCTGTCTTACTCGGCTGTTATCAAAAAACATGCACTCGATGTTATTGCTTCGAGTCAGTTATAGATTGTGAATCATCTCTAAGAGGCCCCTGCGGTTACATTTATCAATGAAGTACTTTGTAATCTCTCTCATTTGAAATTCAATGCAGTGTATGAGTGAGAGTGAGTGAGAATGTGTGTCTGTATGTGCAAATTTGTACTTTCCAGTAATTTAACCCAGATGTATGGAAAATAGATCTGGAGGGGAGAGTAACCTCACTGTGCTGATTGTGTAATATTGTGTCCAGTTTATATGCTCTACAGTTAACCTCTCTGATCCCTGTCTGAGTTTGAATGTGTGTCATGTCATTAGTCTGTGTGTGATACACTCACACATTCATATATGCGCACCGACACACACACACACACACATACATCACACCAGTAGCTACACAAGCAGCCACATTGATATGTCCATACATTCTGTCATGGATGTAAATAAACATACAGGGAGAACTATCTTCTCTTTCTCCTTTTCTCTCTCTCTCTTACTCTTTCTCTCTCATACTCTCTCACACACACAACCCCACACACATACACACACCTCTGTCCCCAGGTGCAGAGTTCCACACCTGTTGGAGCGTTTCTCTGTAATTAGCTCAGGACAATTATCATTGGTGGGAGAAGGGGGGCAAGGGAAGGGGGGAGAAGACAATGGAGCAGTTATTCTCTCCCTATCATCTCCCTCCTTCCTTCTCTCTCTCTTCTGTCGAGTAATGAAAGATTCTTCCCCTCTTCAAAGGGACAGGGTTTCCTACATAACAGCTGAGTCAGAAGAGAACAGAATGGATAGAGAGACAGAGAGCTAGAGAGAGGGAGATAGAGCGATAGAGAGAGGGAAGGGAGAGAAGACTAGGCAGGCTAATGTAGCAGTAGTAGTGTTGGTACTAGGCCCACAGGGCCACACTGATTTTCCTTATTGTGAAATGCATCAGAGTCAGTCTCAAGAAGCAGAGAAAGTGTCTGTGTCAACCCTCTGTCATCACTTCTAAGTGACATATAGAGAATGGACTGTTCTGTATTAGGAGTCCAGGGAAATCCCAGTTGCTATACATTTGGTGATAGAGGCTGAGGTGAATTGGGTAAGAGGGAGGATTGGTGTTCATGTACTTTCTCAGTAGCTTGGTACAGGAGTTATAGTTCTACCTCTTCTATCTCAGTAGCTTGGAACAGGAGCTATAGTTCTACCTCTTCTTTCTCAGTAGCTTGGTACAGGAGTTATAGTTCTACCTCTTCTATCTCAGTAGCTTGGAACAGGAGCTATAGTTCTACCTCTTCTTTCTCAGTAGCTTGGTACAGGAGTTATAGTTCTATCTCTTCTTTCTCAGTAGCTTGGAACAGGAGTTATAGTTCTACCTCTTCTATCTCAGTAGCTTGGAACAGGAGTTATAGTTCTACCTCTTCTTTCTCAGTAGCTTGGTACAGGAGTTATAGTTCTACCTCTTCTTTCTCAGTAGCTTGGTACAGGAGCTATAGTTCTACCTCTTCTTTCTCAGTAGCTTGGTACAGGAGTTATAGTTCTACC